>NC_064858.1:33482132-33782132 GCF_024139225.1 Suncus etruscus
GCTGCAATACCATTTTACCTCCCCAAAAAGGTTAGTAGTGAGCCCAGGTTTGCCTAGTTTCCCACTAGATTTGTTGCCTGTTTTTTTAATCCCTTGACAAGCCCCTTATAGGGGCTTAGGAGATGGTGAAGGTGGTGGAAAACAAACAAACAAATTTGGGGTACAGAGACGTTGACTGATTCCTTCTCCAGCTCCCAGCCCTGTCTGTGTTCAGTGCCCATCTCCTCTGCAGATTTCCTACATATCTACCCTTCAACATGGCAGGGGAAATGATGAGGAGTCTATTTGGCATGTAGAAGCAGATTTGGGTGGGAAAGAAAGTTCTAGCAGTAAGAGGTTTTAAAAATGATATTGTCTAACCCTCTTCATTTCTAAAAGACAGAAATGAGAGCCAGGGAGCAAGCTCACAAAGCTAGAGCACATATCTGGCATACTCAGGATTCTAAGTTCCAACCCTAATATGGCCCCCTGATCACCACAAGATGTCAAGAACACCCACTGCTGGATGGAGTATAGAACCAAAGGTTTCATAGAGATGGACCACAAAGACAGAGTGGTTTTACTATTTGCTTCCAGAACAAGGAGACCCTACCAAATCCTAGACACAGATCTTTTGGGCAGAAAAGTCAAACCCGCAGTATACAGGGGCTTCTCCAAGCTTCCAGGGGTCACTCCTGGCAGTGGTGAAGGTACCAGGATTAAACCTGGACTGCTAGCATGTAAAGCATGCACTTAGCTTATTAAGCTCACTTAGTTTCCCAAGAATCAGGATTTTTTTTTTGCTTGTTTTGCTTTGGTTTTGGGCCCCACCCAGTGGTGCTCAAGGCTTACTCCTCACTGTGCTCAAAGATCACTTCTGGCAGGGCTTTGGGAGACCCTATAGAATACTATGGTCAACTATATTCAAAGCAAGTGTCCTACCCACTGTACTATCTCTTAGGTCCCTCAAGCATAATTTTTGTTTGTTTGTTTGGTTTGTTTGGTTTTTGTTTTTGGGTCACACTTAGCATGCTCACAGGTTGCTCCTGGCTCTATGCTCAGAAATTGCTCCTGGCAGGCTCCAGAAACCATCTGGGATGTTGGGATTCGAACCTCCATCCTTCTGCATGCAAGACAAATGCCTTACCTCCATGCTATATAGCTCTCCGACCCCTCCTTTTTTTTTTTTGGTTTTCGTTTTTTGTTTTTGTTTTGTTTTTTAATTTTTTTAATGAAAACTGAGAACCAAAAAATTCATATTTGTGGACACTAAAGAACTTGGAGGAGGCAGCATAGTCCTATTGAAAATATCAGGGAAGACTCTGCTTTCATGTGTTTCATCATTTTTTTCTTTTGTTTTGGAGCCACACCCAGGGGTGCTCAGGGGTTATTCCTGGCTCTGGCCCCAGTAACCATAAGGGATGCCATGCCGGGCATTCCACTGTGCTTTTGCTCAAGGCCCATACTCATTTTCTTTCAATAATTATATGTATATGTGTGTGTTAAAAATAAATATTATGAGGCCAGAGAGGTAGTATAACCAGTAGGGTATTTGTCTTCCAGTCAACCCAAGTAGATCCCTGACACCCATATGGTCAGTCCTCCAAGTCCCATAAACAGTGATCCTTGAGGGGCCAGAGTGGTGTCTCGAGTGGTAGGGCATGTTTGCCTTGTACACGCTAACCTAAGACGAATCTCAGTTCTATCCTCCGGCATCCCATATGGTCCCCCAAGCCATGAGCAGTTTCTGTGTGCATAGCCAGGAGTAACCCCTGAGCATCACCAGGTGTGATTCAAAAGGAAAAAAAAAAAAAAAAAAGAGTGTTCCTTGAGAACAGAGCCAAGAGTAAGTTCTGAGCACTGTTGGGTATGGCCCAAAATCAAAAAAAAAAAAAAGAAAAAAAGAAAAGAACTATTTATATACTTTTATGTAAACATTATAGATATATTTACATTAATATATTACTATATAAGTATGCCATATATTTATATAATATATCTAACATATGTTTATGTTACATAATTGCATAATAGTTTTATTACATAATTATTGTTATATAGTTATAAAGGCTTTCATTAGTTTATGTCATCTTAAGTCCTCAGTCTCCTATATTCTACCATATTTGTCCTACAAATACTCACTGCTTCAGGCAGATCAGGAACTTTACAGGACTTGGGTCCCAGTCTTTGTAGGGACATAATTACTCTAAGACTTCCTCGAATACTCTCCTTACTCTGTCCCACCACACAGGGACATTCACATTCTGCGCCTTGTTGCTACCTGAGCATAAACCTTTCCCAGTCAGGGCCTGAGTAAGCCTAAGGCCCCTCCTGTTCTGTGAGGAACTTAACTCAATGACAGGTAGGAGGAGAGTCATGTGGGCCACTGCCCAGCTTTGCCTTCTACCTCTCACTACATAGACCTGTGGACAGCTCCTGAGCACCTTCGCCAGGCCGGCACATCCCAGAAAGGTGACGTCTATAGTTATGGGATCATCGCCCAGGAGATCATCCTGCGCAGAGAGACCTTCTACACACTCAGCTGCCGGGATCCCAATGGTAGGAGCCTCCACATGCCTGCATGACATGATGGAGCCCAATCTGCACATGCCTCAGCCCAACTCAAGGCAGGGTTAAGGCTTAGGGGCAGCCTGCATGTGGTTTATTCTGAGAGCCTCAGTCACTGAGATTTGGATTTCTCAAGGATCTGCCTTGCATCTTTCCTTTTCTCCAATCCCTGGAAGAGAAATGTTTCATCCTGTTTCATCCTGAACTAGCTCTTCGCCAGGGCATCACCCAGAGAAGACATTTCATTCCATCCAGGTAGTCCTAAGGCACTGCTTTCAGGGGTCTCAAATTCAATTTACCTGCGGGCCACAGGAAGCAAAGCCGGGGTGATCCTTGAGTGCAAAGTCAGTAGTAAGCTTTGAACATTGGGGGATGTGACCCAAACAACTAAAACAAAACAAAAAAAGATTCCTCTAGGGCAGGGCCACAAAATGTTGTATGGAGGGCCGTTTGCGGCCCAAGGGCCATGAGTTTGAGTATGGGTCAGCTTTTAACTGGGGTTTGAGGAGATAAAGGCAGGGTTCAAGTTTGGATTAGAGGAAGCTGAGGTGTGTTATAACTAGGTTGACTTCTTGGGCCATCATTTTGAGGTTCATCCATTCACCCATCTGTGATGCAGACCTAGGCCTGTCCACATTCCCTGGATAAGTGACCCCATCCTGACCCCAATTGTTCACTTGTATTATTTCTTTTAATTTGAATTATGCTCTTGCCATCAGAGAAGATTTTCAGAGTAGAACATTTCAATGGAGTGAGGCCCTTCCGCCCAGATCTCTTTCTGGAAACTGCAGACGACAAGGAGCTGGAGGTGAGTCCCCATTTTTGTGAGACTTTCTTTAGGGTTCTGTTAGTGAGGACCACCAACCTGCCAGACACAGGCATAATGAATTTCACTGACCCAGAAGGAGGCAGATATTGGAGACAAGTTGTTGGCAAGGTTGGAGAAGCCATTCCTTGCTTCTTCCAGAAGCTTCTGGTGGTAATTGTTGTTCCTTAGGATGTGTTAACGCTATTCTCTGCTTCCATGGTCACAGTCTCATTTCTTGTTCCTCTACCTCTTTCTTCTCAAAGGTGTGGCACATAGACCCACTCAAATGTTTTTCTGGATTCTGCTTTAACTCCTCTCATCAGGGGAGAGAACAAGATAGCTTACTTGGCCCTTCTGCCTTCCAGGTCTATCTACTTGTCAAAAGCTGCTGGGAGGAAGATCCAGAAAAGAGGCCTGATTTCAAGAAAATTGAGAGTACTCTGGCCAAGATATTTGGGTATTACTGAAATTTTTATTTTTCTCACAAATTTTGGGTTTATCTAATAATAGTTGGCATTCCATGGAATGAGAAAAGCCTAGTTTAATGAAAAATCCCTAGTTCTAGTAAAAATCTTTGCAGATGGTAATGCCTGCCTTAAAAACATTTAAATGATTTAGAAATTAATAGACCAAGGAAATAGATCAAGGAAATAATCACTTGAATAGTTAAATATTTCAGGACAAACTTTGCATAAGTAAAGACCATGATTTCTGGCCCTTCTCCCTGGTAGTTAATTCTGAGAGTATCTATGTTTGGGACTCAAGAGACTTTTTATTTGTTTGTTTTGGGAGCCATACCCATTAATGCTTAGGGGTTACCCCTGGCTCTGCACTCAGGAATTACTCCTGATAGTGCTCAGAGGACCATATGGGATGACAAGGATTGATCCTACGTTGGCTGCATGCACCCTACCAACTCTGCTATTATTGTTCAGGCCTCAAAAGACTTTTTTAAAAAGACTTTTAAAAGTTTTTAAAATTAGGGGCCAGAGTGGTGCAAGCAGTAAGGCATTTGCCTTGCACATGCTGACTTAGGATGGACCATGGTTTGATCCCCCACAGCATATCATATGGTCCCCTAAGCCATGAGTGATTTCTGAGCGCATAGCCAGGAGTAACCCCTGAGCATCACCGGGTGTGGCTCAAAAACAAAAAAAAAGTTTTTAAAAATAATTTCTGAATGTTGCAAATATGCCTGTGAAAGTATGGTTGTCTCACTGATAAGGATTTTCAGATCTAGTATGGATTCCTTGGTTCCTTGGAATGTTTGTGGTTTCTCAATTTAGTTGCGGGTATCCCAGCTATGCTCAGTATAATGTTTAAAATAATTATGTTTCAAGTGGGAGGAAAAACTGTAGGAATTAAGGTACTCGCCTTGTACGCAGCTGACCCTAGTGTAATCCCCACTGCCACATAAATCCCCCAAATACTGCCAGAAGTAATCCTTAAGCACCAAGCCCTGAGTAATCCCTGAGCACCATTGAATATGAGCCTCTCCTTCCCACCCTTACCCTCCACAAAAATAAAAAAAGAGTTGAACAATGAATAAGATTATAAATAAGGGCCCAGAGAGATAGCACAGCGGCGTTTGCCTTGCAATCAGCTGATCCAGGACTTAACGTGGTTGGTTCGAATCCCGGTGTCCCATATGGTCCCCTGTGCCTGCCAGGAGCAGACAGCCAGGAGTAACCCCTGAGCATCGCCAGGTGTGGCCCAAAAACCTATATATATATCCCCTCTTTACTGTTGATACCAAATATATGATTACCAGAGGGAAGACCTAATTGGATAAAAGTAGTCAGTTTGCTAGACTTTAGTAATGAGCTTAATCTTGATTACACACAAGTTGATTTATGAAGATACCAGCTGCGACTTATATAATGTATCCTCAATAATTGATTATTAAAAATGAAGACTCTTTATAAACAAACCCAATTGTCTTGTAAGATTGAATTCTAGATTTTCAAGATTTTTCATTTGATGCAGCGACCGGTGAAATTAAAATTGTCCTCAACTAAGGTCACCAGCCAAATATTTTTGGTGCCTCATGTCTGTCTGCTTTTCATTATGGGGATCAGATAAGATGCAGCTCCTTCAATCCAGGCTTCAAAGAATTGAGGAGATAAAGGAGATTAAGTCCCTGAGGACTAGGTCTGATCTCATGGATGGGAGGAGCAGGAAAGGATTTAGGGGTTAGTTCAGACCATTTCTGAATGATGTGGTCAGCTCTTTGTCTCTTGCTACCTGCAGTCTTTTTCATGACCAAAAAAATGAAAGCTACATGGACACCTTGATTCACCGCCTGCAGCTATACTCTAAAAACCTAGAACATCTGGTGGAGGAAAGAACCCAGCTGTATAAGGCAGAGAGGGACAGAGCAGACAGGCTCAATTTTATGTTGCTGCCCAGGTAAGAGGTGCCACCCAGCTGGCTCTCCCTTGTCCCATAGTTCCACTGTATTGTCCTGGCCCACCCACAACTGCGTCCTATATTCTAGATCCATGTCCCTCTGCTTTTCACAGCCCCAAAGCGCCATGGTCATATCACACCTAGTTCCAATAGCTCTACAACCATGACCCATCATGTCCTGTAGCTCATGGCCACACTGTAGCTCTGCAAACATACTCCATTGTGTCCATAGTTTCACGCCTGGTCCCAACAGCTCCATGCTTCTCACCCCATCTCCCAAGCCCTGGCTCATGACCATAGTCCTAGCTCTATGGTCATAGTCTATGAGGGAGATGATTGCATCCATATATTTGCCAATTCTTATTTTTATTTTTTCTTGCCTTGACATTGCATGGGTTACTTTGGCATATTTTTTCCACTGATGAGTTTACAACAAATGCACCAAGACCCTGAAAGGGGTAAAAAAAGGTCTTAAGTTCCATCCCTGGAACCAGCCAGCCTACACACTGAGCTGTCAAATCTGAACTGCCACTAGGGTGAATATTGCCAGGAGTGTCCTGGCCTCTGGGCTTTGATACTGTATATTATAATGCACCTTGCTATGGCTTGTTCTGATTTGCTTGCTAAACCACTGGAAGAAATAAACCCTGCAGTGCCACTGCGGGGGTGCGACTGTGCTCATAGGATGACCTGGGGTCCAGGCCTTCTTTATCACTGAGTCAATCCTCAGGTAAGTCGCTGTTTCTCCCTTGTCTCTAAAGGGAAATGAGGGTTTTTCTCTGGAGTCTGTGAACTACCATGTACAACTAGTTTTGTTCTGTTGGGTTTTTTTGTTTGGTTTGTTTTTTGTTTTTTTTTTTTTTTGCAAATTAGAAGAGATATGTACCTTCATTATGGAAGCCAGCATCAAAGTTTGGTTCAAGCCCCAGCACCACATAAGGTCCTTCAAGCACTAAGAATGTCCTCTGACCATTGCTAGCTATACCCACTCCACCTCCCATCAAAAAGATGTGTCATCCAAGAGACTGCTATGGGCAGTATTTCATGACAGAAGAGGCAGGCAGGAAGAAAAGAAGCTCAAATGGATCCAGAGTATGAGCATTGTTCTTTAAGAAGTAACTGAGGAATGAGAAATCATGTTTGAAGTACTCATTTGCCTCATTCTCTGCCTGCCACCAACCCCACTGCTTGCTAATCTCTGTCTTCTGACCCAAGGCCACGGGTTTGTCATCATATGAAACTGTCTGTAGCCTTATTTTGTTGCTTCATAAAAGTCACAGATGAATGAGGTCACCCACCAACCCAGGCCTGTTACAGAGTGGTTCAAGGATAGAAGAGTGCATAGTCTAAGTTGTAAAGGCAACATGGCACATAAGGGCTTGATACAGGAGGCTCCCTTCACTCTGAGTCTATGGCATGCTGTTCCTCATAGCTCTGCAACAAAGATTCTCTGTGGCTTCTCTTTGTAATATGATTCGAACTTGTTTACACAGCAGTTGTCTTGCCTTTTGAGGGGCCTAAAGCTGGTACACACAATGCCACAATTTATGTTTGATGTCTTGCATTCATCATAGTGATAATAAACAAGGTGATGATAAATATGCCAGGGAGGTAACCTGATTAGGAAGGAAAAGTCAGATCAGATGATTCAAATTCTTTTTCTTTTGGGGGGATGGGGAAGCTGGATCTGGCTATACTCAAAGGTACCACCTCTCTCTGTGCTCAGGAATTACTCCTGGTGATGCCAGGGATTGAATCTGAGTCTGCTGGATGAAAGTAAAGTGTCCTACCTGCTGTGCTTTGCTCTGGCCCCAAGTAAAACGTATTTTTTAAAAATAATATAAAGTAACTATCTTACATGTATAGTGCATGTGTTCACCTATTTGGTGTATGTTCCATCTTTGCTTTCTAGTCACCTATACACTGGAATTTTTCCAACTTCTAGCATTCTGGTGGATAATCGCTACAGTTTCCAATATGTATGTCAAAGAGTTTAATGAAGTTGCAGGAATGAATTTTTCCCTTCCTCCTCTAGGCTAGTGGTTAAATCTCTGAAGGAGAAAGGCATTGTAGAGCCTGAACTCTATGAGGAAGTTACCATCTACTTCAGTGACATTGTGGGGTTCACCACCATCTGCAAACACAGCACCCCAATGGAGGTGGTGGACATGCTCAATGACATCTACAAGAGCTTTGACCACATTCTTGATCACCACGATGTGTACAAGGTACTTTGTTCACTTACCAGGCTGAATGGATCATTGGGTCCTACCAATAGAGCCAGAATCATTCATTTCCAGCATATCCTCCCAAATGCTGATGAATCTGAGCAAAACAGAAAGTACAAGATAAGAGAGGTTCAGAGGCCAAAGAACCCATGATTTTCATAAGCAATGTGGAAAAAACCAGCATGCAGCTTAGTTAGGAATATACTGTCAGATCTAAACTGAGAGAAAATGGCATTCTCCCCACTCATCTCTAAACTACTAACAATGTGTAACCTACACACGGTGAAGTTATAGTCAGAGAATTAGGGATCATCTTGTCTGTTCTCTCTTGTCATTGTTTTGCATCATTATAAGCAGACTGCAGGATGAAACTTTGAGTTGAATACTGGCTGTATACCCTGATTCTGATGGTGGACAAGAGTGTACAATTGAGAAGCATAAAGAAGAACCAAACTCAGTTACTTGTTGGAAAAGCAGCTGAGCATAGAACAAGTATTTTTAGTACTGGAGCTATTTGTGCAAATTCCAATTTCTCCTCATAATTGATAGTCAGCTTGATCAGGTGTCAGTTTTATAATGCATGATTGCAGTAAAATTGAACACAATGGACTGTTAAGAAAAAAATGGGGGGGCCCGGAGAGATAGCACAGCGGCATTTGCCTTGCAAGCAGCAGATCCAGGACCAAAGGTGGTTGGTTCGAATCCCGGTGTCCCATATGGTCCCCCGTGCCTGCCAGGGGCTATTTCTGAGCAGACAGCCAGGAATAACCCCTGAGCAACGCCGGGTGTGGCCCAAAAACCAAAAAAAAAAAAAAAAAGAGAGAGAAAAAAAAGAAAAAAAAGAAAAAAAATGGGGCCGGTGCAGTGGCGCTAGAGGTAAGGTGTCTGCCTTGCCAGCGCTAGCTAGCCTAGGACAGACCGCGGTTTGACCCCCTCGGCGTCCCATATGGTCTCCCAAGCCAGGAGCGACTTCTGAGCGCATAGCCAGAAGTAACCCCTGAGTGTCACCGGGTGTAGCCCAAAAACCAAAAAAAATAAATAAATAAAATCATCAAAATAAAAAGTATTTCTGGGAACTGGAGCAATAGCACAGCGGTAGGGCATTTGCCTTGCGCGCAGCTAATCTAGGATGGACCTTGGTTCAATCCCCCGGCATCTCATATATTCCCCTAAGTCAGGAGCAATTTCTGAGTGCATAATCAGGAGTAATCCCTGAGCATCATAGGGTGTGGCCCAAAAAGCAAAAAAAAAAAAAAAGTATTCCTTAGACACTGTTCAGAAATTATGTATATGTCTGTCATAATGGTCATTTTCCCCCTAAAGGTTTCCTTTTCTAGTGATGTCTTAGCTCAAATCTTACCTTGTATAAATGTAAAAGCCATATTAACAGTTCTTGCTGGCTTGAAAATACTTATAAATTTTAGAGACAATCAGCAATTCTGACTAAAGCAACAAATATGAACAACAAATATACTCCACAAAATGTGAACTCTGGATTTGATCATGCAAGTCAATTAAAAGGAGGCCATTTATTAAATAATATGTCTAGTATAAGCCTACTTCTTATTATAGGAAAAAATGTTTAGATTTACTGTACAATAAGAATGTGTAACATCTTAAAGAAGCCAAAAATTTTGTCAAGTAATACTACATAAGAAATAATGTGCCAAAGGTTATTTGTCTGGTAATAAAAGGCATTTTAAAATTGCATAGACCATTAAGAGCATTTAAGTCTTTACAAGATCGTGACCATATTTAGATGACTGTTATGTTGTGATTTCCATTAGTTACATTACTTTACAGCTGTTTTATCATACATTTTCCTTAAAAAATCTGAGGCTTGGAACTAGTCTTGAACTGGGCCCAGAAAAAGTGTACAGGATAATGCTTAGACTAAGATCTCAAAGGCTCTGAAATGTGATGAAGTGCTTCTGTCTAATTTCTGTGCCTTTAAAAGGGTAAATTCACTGAGGGGAAATGGTGTTTCCTTCAGGTGGAGACCATTGGTGATGCCTACATGGTGGCTAGCGGTCTACCCAAGAGGAATGGCAACCGTCACGCGATAGACATTGCCAAGATGGCGTTAGATATCCTCAGCTTCATGGGGACCTTTGAGCTGGAGCATCTTCCTGGCCTCCCAGTGTGGATTCGCATTGGTGTTCACTCTGGTAGGGTCACAGATGGAACTAACTATATGTGGGTCTCTGGGCTCCTGCTCAAGCAGGGAGTGTGAGGGTCTTCGGGTAAGAAGTCCCATAGTTAGACATCATCTCTGAGGAGTCCTCAGAACTCATGAACAGCACTGACCTCTGGGACAATGATCAGCAAAAGCAAACTCAAATGAACAAAGAAGCATGCAACCAACCCCACCTTAGATCCCTGACACCCCATATGGTCCCCTGAGCCCACCAAGAATGACCCCTGAGTACAGAGCCAGGAATTAGTTTAAGCACTGCTGGGAATTGCCCTCCCCCACCAAAAAAATTTTAATGTCTCTACAAAATTTCATTTTTCTGTTTAACTTTTAAAATTCTTAATTCTTTGAGGCCAGAGAAATAGTACGGAGAGAGGTTAAGGCCCTTGACTTGCAGGTGGCCAGGTTCACCCCCAGCATTACATGGTCCCTAGAGCACTGCCAGAAGTTATTCCTGAGCACCAAACCAGAAATAGCCCCTGAGCATTGCAGGGTGGGACCCAACCCTTCCAATCCCCAAATAAAATAACCTCTTTAGGCTTTACCTGCAGTTGTTCTGACAAATCCTTCTGAGTATTCCTCCTTCTCACCTAGTAGGTCTCCTTTGCCAGCCTGTCTGGCTATTGATTCTCTTTAGAATGTCCTTGCTTTCATGTGGCACATGCACTGATCTGGGGAGGAAGAGTCTGCTGCCCACTGCTCTAGAAGCGCCCTTTGATTCAAATTAAAGAATGTAGGTGCCCTGTAGAGCCTCGGAGCACACAACACCCTGCAGCGTTTTGAGGCACAGCACTGGATGGCCCTGAGCCCCTGGGCTAGTCCTCGCCCTTCAAAGGCTATTCTGTCTCTTAGCTCTTAACTGATATCCTACCCTGGCGCCTTCGTGCCAGAATAAATTTTGTGCTTTTCTTGGGAGCATTTGCTACATCACAATCCATCCCTTCTCTTTCTTTTTTTTTTTTTCCTTTTTTTGGTTTTTTGTTTGTTTGTTTGTTTGTTTTTGTTTTAGGGCCACACCCAGTGGCGCTCAGGGGTTACTCCTGGCTCTGTGCTCAGAAATTACTCCTGGCAGGCTCGGGGGACCATATAGGATGCCTGGGATCAAACCCAAATCTACCGCTTGCAAGGCAAATGCCCTACCCGCTGTGCTATTGTTCGGGGCCCCTCCAGACCTTTTTAATTCCATTCCCATCAAGCCAACATCCGGGTCCACATTCCACACCCTCTGCTGCTTCTAAGAATGCAGTTAACCCCGAGAAGAGGCCAGCCCACTGTACTCCCCCAAAACTGCTATTTGATCGCCTCCCTTCCTGTTTTCTGTCCTCCCAGGCCCCTGCGCCGCTGGAGTTGTGGGGATCAAGATGCCTCGCTATTGCCTGTTTGGAGATACCGTCAACACAGCCTCCAGGATGGAATCCACTGGCCTGCGTAAGGAGGGGATTTTTTCCTGGGAAGACAGAGAATTTGTCTCCCTGTGTCCAGAGGGAGCTGGAGCACTGCTAGGGTGGTGTGAGATAAAGGAAAATCTGACACTGACACTGACGGGCTGGGAGCTGGTATCAACACCCTGCTCGCTCACTTGGTGGGTTGCAGAGCATCCATCCATTGCTTTATTCAGAGTCGTTGTGGAATTTAGCAAAACTAGTGTGATTTTTTTTTTTTTTAAAGAATAGTCAAATAAAATTTTGTTTGGGCACACCCAGTGATGCAAGGGGCTTATTCCTGGCTCTGCATTCAGGAATCACTTTTAGCGGTGCTCAGGGAAACATACGGGATACTTAAGATCAAACCCCAGTATGCCCCATGCAAGGCAAGTACCCTACCCGCTATTTTATATCACTCCTGCCCTCCAAAATATTTTTTTAAGATTTAAACCTTGCTTCATAGACTATCTCATTCATTTGCTTTTCCTGGAAATGGGTTTTAGTACTGAAGAATTCAATATTCTTCTTTATATGTGCAAACCTTATTGAATTCTCCCAGCTGTGCTGTGTGCAGTAAATATCCATGACAATGGTAGGAACTATCTGACAGTTTGGTTGGAGGAGAGGGATTGTGGATCACAAAAATGTCATGGTCTTTGGGTATTTTGTCCTTCAGCTGATTACCGGGGACTTCTTTATACTAGAAAAACACGGTGACAAGGAGAGAATCAGATCAGGACTAAAATCCTGACTCAGAACTCAGATCAGAATGAAAGCTTTGTTGTCATTGTGAAAAGTGTGAGGAAGCAGCCTCAAATCCCTGGCTGCCAGGTTGGAAAGTGAGCTTTCCAAACTAATGCCCGGCTCTGGTGTCAGACAAGGACTTGACCCTCCAGACTGAGACTGTGTGGCACACTGTGGAAGCCACTGCATTGAGGGCCCCTACAGCAACCAGAGCCCTTCCATACTATGAGGAGGAAGAGTCGGCTGACTCATTGAACGGCCAGCATGTGTCCTTTCACTATATACCTAAGCTGCTTAGAAGACCTGAAATGCCCCAGCCAGGAGAAGCAGAGGTCCATTGGAAACCTAGTGAATTTCCAGGTTAAAGTCCTACACCTGTTTGTAGGGTGGAGCAGGGAGAGGTTGGAGAAGGAGTACCTCAGCTCAGCAAGTAGAGTCTAACAGCTAGGAGATTCCCATAAAGCTCACATTCTTGTCTGAGGCATCTTACAAGTGTTTTTAGAGTCATTAAATGGGTTCAGTTGTGCATCCATATTTTCTCCACGCCCTATGCTCTTTGAGACAGTATCCTGTATAATGACCCATAGTGGGGGCTGAACAGTCCTAGAAGAAAATACAGCCCATAGCAAAGGAGGTGGGGGAGCCCCTCATCTCTTCCATCTGCCCTCCCTCAATCTCCTTCTTCTCTGACCTCCCTCATGGATGCCATTGCCTGTTTTCTGTGTCCAGCCTTGAGGATCCACGTGAGTGGCTCCACCATTGCCATCCTGAGGAGGACCGAGTGTCAGTTCCTGTACGAAGTCAGGGGGGAAACATACTTAAAGGTAAGCAGTGCACAGAGCAGACCTGAACAAGCACTTCTGTAGTGCAGGGCCTCTTGGGAGCAGGAGCTGGAGCTTAGAGGTAGAAGCTTTTTCTACACTTCAGGAATGCTACAGTGGCTTCTGGCTCTGATCAAAAGGCTTCTTTGGGCTGCTTCTGTTACTTCTGGCTTTCCCCAGCTGAAATAGCTGCAACCATAAATGCAGCTTTAGATTTGTCCCTCCCCACCCCACCCCACCCCCTTTTTTTTTTTTTTTTTTTTTTGCCATTCCAGGTATGGAACCCAGGCCTTCAATATACAAGGCTCTGCCACTGAACTACATCCCCAGCTCTGCCATAGACCCTAGCTTCTTTTTGTATTATTGTTATTTTGTTTTGGGAGTGCTCAGTGGCTACTCTGACACTTTGCTTGAAAGTTGATCCTGATAGTATTGGGGGACATACAGTGGCAAGGATTAAACCCAGACTTCCCACATGCAAAGTCTACACTCAACTGGCCATTGAGTTGTCTCTCTCCAACTCTAGATCCTAGCATCCTAGCTAGGCTTGTGTCCCTCTAAGGGTCATATAGCTCTGAATATCAGGGCTCATGAAACATTTGGCAATGGTAAAAGATTTCTGAGCATACAACAAGCAAAAATACAGAGTCAACCAAGACATGCTCTCTGGTATTTCCAGTTCTTCTCATCTGTGCTACATTCCTCGGGTCTGGGAGGATGTAGCTGGGCAAGTCAAAGGCTCTGATCCAGACTTCTGACTTGGCACCAGCGTCTGGCTAGGCAGCCTTTGATGCCCCAGAAAAAGTGTATTCCCTTTTCCTCCATAGGTTTATACCTTTGTCTTCATTTAGCTACCTCCCCCACCCATCCCTTCTGCCCTTCTAGTGGAAAAGCTGAGTTTTTTTTAAATTTTGTTCATTCATTTGGTTTTACTACCTGTCACATATGTGTGAAATCAACATGTCATTTGTCTTTTTCCCTCTGACTTATTTTATAAAGCAAAATCCTTTTATGTCTATCCTGGTTATTGCAACTGGCAGAATTTGCTTTTTAACATCACCAGATTACTGTGCCTACTTGATCTATCTTTTGTTCTTTTTTTGTTTTGGTTTGGTTTTGGTTTTTGAGTTATACCTGGCAGCGTTCAGGGGTTACTCCTGGCTCTACACTCAGAAATCTCTCCTGGCAGGCTCTGGGGACCATATGGGATGCTGGGATTAAACTACCGTCCTTTTGCATGCAAGGCAAATGCCTTACCTCCATGCTATCTCTCCAGCCCCTATCTTTTGTTCTTTCTTATTTCTTTCTCTTTTTCTTTCATTCATTTTTTTCCTTCTTTCTTCTTTTCCTCATAACTGAGTAGTATTCAGTTTTGTGAACTGAGTAATATATGATAACTGATATGTATGATAATTGATCATGTATGAACATGATCCACATCACCTTTGTCCACTCATCTGTGAATGGAAAAGGCATGTACATTTTAACAGTCATGGTGCCCAGAAAGGAGAACCCTTGTCTTGACTTTCTGTGCAGACCCCTACACTTGGAACAGCAGGCACTTCAGGAACCTCATCTCTCCCCTGGTCCTCGAAGGTCATTGCAGTCTTTTCTGTTTTGCTTTTTGGGGAGACACACTCATTGGTGCACAGAGATTTCTCCTGATTCTATGCTCAGAAATCACTCCTGACAGGCTCAGGGCACCATATAGGATGCCATGGATCAAATCCAGGTCAGCCACATGCAAGAAAAATACCCTACCTGTTATGCTATTGCTCAGGTCCTGAACCATTGATATGAGTTGATATGAAGCCCAAGGCTGCTCCCAAGGTGAATGTAACCTTGCAGTGTATTGATTGGGTTTTTAGGAGCCTAAACTTGCCTAGGGAAGTAGCACTTTCTGGTCAACACACTCATTTTTTAAACAATTTTTTAAACATTTTCTGCATCATTACCATCCCCACAATGCAGTAATAGAAGCAGTTGGAGCTCCCTACAGTTTAAACACAATAACCTGGTGAATATTAACAATGAAGAATCTTTAATCCCCAGTCTTTTTTGTCCAATATAAGTTCTAGTCATGAACAACAGTTTTAATAAGTTTTCATTAATTTCACAGGCTCCAAATGGGGCCCAGAGAAAGTCACAGGATGAGTGGTTATAATGATGTGCTGGTCTGTAGTTTAGGTCATCTCAGGTGAGAAAACTAATACTGAAAATTGAAAAAAATATGCTGTAGCAAAACTGGTGAACAAGAGCAAAGAATGTGAACAGGGACTATGAACTGAGGAGGTAATATCATGGGGTGTAAATGACTTTCTTCCCTTTTTTGTCTTGTGCTTATTTTGCTTCGGAGCCATATCCAGCAACACTCAGGAATAATTCCTGGGGTACTTGCAGAACCATATGGCCTGTTGGATTGAACCCAGGTCATCTATTATAGGGCAAGTTCCCTACCTGCTGTTCTATTGCTTCAGCCTCTGTTGGTTTTATTTTTAGTCTGGGGATTGTACTTTATGGTGCTCAGGGGCTTCTCCAAGCTCTGTGTTCAAACCAGGATCCGACCAGGCCTCCTATAGAAAAAGCAGGTGCTCAGCCTGTAGAGCATCTCCCAGCCCACTATACTTATATATTGTTATTTAAAGGTGGTTGGCCATGATGATAGGCCTGTCTTTCTATCTGGTGTGAATGTGATCCTATCAGGAAGGGGCTGTTGATGAGAGAGCTGGATTGGGGGTACAAGGCCTCAGGATCAGCTCTGTTTGGACCAGGTAAGGAAACTGACTCTCCAGTGCTTCCACCTCCTCTCTCCCCAGGGAAGAGGCACGGAGACCACCTACTGGCTGACTGGCATCAAGGACCAGGAGTGCAACCTGCCAACCCCTCCATCAGTGTAAGCTGAAGGGGTTAGGGGTGGGAGAGGGAGAGTGAAGGCTACTGTCTACACCTCAACTACCTATCTGGTGCCAGTGGGCTCTGCCAGACACTGATAATGATGAAGAGACAAGATGAAGTTTAGAAACCTCCCTAGACTGGGGGCCAGAAAGATAGTCCAGAGAGTAGGGCATTTGCCTTCCACATGGCCAATGTAAGTTCGATCCTTGGCATTATATATGGGCCCCGAGTCCTGCCAGGAGTGATTTCTGAGCACAGAGCCAGAAGTAAGCCCTGAACTGTGCTGGCTGTACCACCAACAACCTAGAGAATAAATACATAAGAAAAAGAAACTTCCTTAGACTGGCTGCTAGAAGCCTGTGTTCCCAGATTGTTCAGGAGAATGAAGGATCTTACGTAACAGGGTCAGACAATAAGGCCCTCTGCACCTCAGCCCTGCCTACCACCCTCTGCATTACAGCCCTGATGACTGCCCTCTGTGCCTCACCCCTGACACCCACCACAGCCTGCTGAGTCTCATGGAGTTCAGCCAGCCCCAGACTGGCACTTTGCTTCTTCCTTGAACTCTCTCCTTTGAGATGAGGAAGCCACAGTCCAAGTTGAATGCTTGTGTTCCCATTCCAGTAACAGGGACCCGAATTGTCATTTAGTCACACGTCAACAAATTCAGTCAGTCACAGGACTTCTGCTGTGGCAGAGAAACCTCTAGGCCTAGCTGGGTGCAGGGCGATATTCCCAGGGTGCAGGAGACCTGAACCCTCACTAGAAGTGCCCCAGTTTATTTCACACCATAAACCCACCATCCAGTCTCACCTCTCCTTAACCAGCTCCTACCACTTACAAGACCCAAAGACACTTGGCAGGGCAAGTCGCCTGATTCCCACTGTAGCTTTGGCCCAGAATAGGGTTTCCTGCTTGGAACACATCAGCTTCTCACGGAACATGGAGAACGTGGTGCTTGTTCCTTTAGCCCTTGTATTCTCTGGAAACCAAGTTCAGCACAGAGGCATATTTGGCACATATCTAATGTGGAATAGATAGATGGTCTAGTGGAAGGAAACTTTTGGAAAAACTGCCAAAATGATTTATTTCTCTCCCCTTTCTCTCTATCCAGGGAGGATCAACAGCACTTGCAAGCAGAGTTTTCAAACATGCTGGCTAACTCCTTACAGAAGAGACAGGCTGAGGGGATAAGAAGCCGCAGACCGCCCCGGGTAACAAGCTACAAGAAAGGCACTCTAGAATACCTTCAGCTGACTACTGACAAGGAGACCACATTTTTGTAAGCCTGAACAACACTGTGGACTCCATCTTCCTGAGGAAGTAGGACCCACGTCAGCAGCCATGGGTCCTGAAAGATCCTGTTTCTCTGAGACCTCAGAGACTTAGATGCTCAATCTGGGCTCCCGTCTATGGAGCCTGAACTCGATTCTGAGGATGGGTGTGAGTGCACTGGTCCCCATATTCTCCTCTGGAACACAGTGTCATCTGGCTCCAGAACCTTCCTTCTGAGAAAGAATCTGAAAGAAGGGTCCTCTGGAAACAGATTCCGTGGTTGTGTTCACTGGTTCCTTTTTCTTTGATATTGCAGTTGTCACAATATATGTTAAAAGCCTATTTCCATTAAATTATATTGAACTCTCAATCTTTTTTTTTGAGCATTTGCTAGATATAAGGTGATGATAAAGGGAAAAGGTTTACCCAATCCATGTGAAGCACTCCCATGCACAATGCCTTTCTCCCCAGCGGCATCAACTGACCCCTCGTAAGTGACAGAAAATTGTGTCCCCCACACTGAAGTGGGCCAGAACCACTGTGATGCAGTGTCCCTCTCTGAGTATCTGGGCTTCTGGGAACATGAGGGGCAGGGGGCAGGCCTTCATATTCTGTGACTATTCAGCAGCATTTCTACATAACTAATGTGAGAATCTGAGTACTGGGACTAGTGGCTTCACTACTATTACCAAAAGTCATCAAATTATGTGAAGTCATGACAAAGTATGCAAATTATCCAAAGAAAAAAATTATTCAATACAACAAGATACCATTGCTTTAGGGACAATATCACATTGTTTTATCAATATTTTTTGAATGTCAAGGGGGGGTGGTCAGAGTGATAGTTCAGCAGGTAGGGCATTTGCCTTGCCTGTGGCTGATCCACGTTCTATCCTCTGTGTCCCATATGGTTCCCCCAAGCCTGCCAGGAGTGATTTCTGAGCACAGAGCCAGGAGTAACCCCTGAGTGCCACTAGTTGTAGCCCAAAAGCTTAAAAACAAAAACCCACCAAATCTCAGAGACCACCAATCAAGATCAATACCCTAGGCCACATTTAAGTGATAATGTATAGTCATATTGTGGTACAGAAGGGAAGAGACATTCATTGTTCTCAGAGGAATAAAGATGAAGAATTACAAGAAACACTTCTTAGGAGTTACACTGATACATTGACTGTGGAAGGGAGGAAGGTCTTGCAGGTAAACTAGGCCTTCCTGAAAGAAAGTCAGAGCATATCTGGGTTAACAAAATAAGAAACAAGGACCAGGGAGGAGGTGGCTCAGCAGTAGAGCTCTTGATTTGCATATTGAGGGGCTGGGTATCTCAGCACAGTATGGTATATACCTAGCATCCCAGGTATGATCCCAAAACAAAAATAAGTGGTAATATAGGATTATTTTATTTTCACTTCATACCAACAAACTTCAGAAGACCTGAAAGCAGAAATAGTAAGAAGGAACAACCCCAGAGCCTAGGGGAGGAAAGGCATTCTCTTGTTTCTCACTTTGAACACTGATTGCATTTGCATTTTGAAGTCATATGTATTAATTACAAGGTTATTTTGAACATTTTTCCCATAATAACGAGGAACTTGTATGTCTTTAAAAGAGTCAGAATAAAATTTCTCCTTTCCTTAGCAATTAGTATCTATGTTTTTTTGTTTTGTTTTGTTTTTTAGTAACACTCAGACAGGTGTAGCCTACATCTATGTTTTTAAAGGAATGAAAATGAAATTCCTTTAAAAACTAAATGTTTCTTCTGGTAACAAAATGAGATTCAATTATATAAGGAAAAAAAAAGGAACAGATAAAAATTTCCCTATAAGTGCTTACCTATTGTACAAAGAAAAGCAGTCCTGTCCCTCTGACATCAGCTTTTTTAAAAAATGATCACGGCCCTGTTTTTGTTACTGAAAAAAGAATAACACCAGAGTGACATTAGAAAATTGTTTCTTTTGTGTCTGAGTCCCATGAATTTTTATTCGGCCAACAGATGGCAAACCAGCTGCTGGAGACTGTGTCTCAACAATGACCTTGTTCCATTAATTGGTGTTAAATTGACCAGCCTAGAAATATAAGAATTCTAAGCCTAGAACTCTCAAGAGATAATGGCTTTATATTTGGAGTAACAGAACATTGTTCTCCAGTTGCTAAAAATGTCATTCTCTTTGTCCTGTATTTTTATAGGATATAAAATTTGATATACTTATACATACTCATATACCACGTGATGTATTCCACTTAAAAGTCACCTTATTTTGCAACTTTAAATAATTGTACTTTGACATTGCTTAGTTTGTTCCACAGTCAAATTGTTGAATGTAGCAACCCAACCTTGGTGTAGGAAGTGCTCAGGCTCATGGCAGAAAATCCAGTGACATCCCTTGCTTGTATTCTAATAGCTGGATTGACCCATGGCTCACAATTTGCATCTTATTAACAACAAAAGGAGTTATTACACTAGTCCCATATTTCTTTTCAGAGAAATTCTTTTTTCTTTTCTTTTTTTTTCTTTTCTTTGTGTGTGTGTGTGTGTGTGTGTGTGTGTGTGTGTGTGTGTGTGTGTGTGTGTGTGTGTGTGGTTTTTGGGTCACACCCAGCAGTGCTCAGGGGTTATTCTTGGCTCCAGGCTCAGAAATTTCTCCTGGCAGGCACGGGGGACCATATGGGACGCTGGGATTCGAACCGATGACCTTACCTCCATGCTATCTCTCCAGCCCCAGAGAAATTCTATATGTGACTGTTGGTAATTGATTCCTCAGGATTTGCCCACTATGTGTGGTGAGTTTCTGCGCAGCTTTACCATATTTAGGTCCTTTCATAGTCTGGGGTTTGTCTTTTCCACTCATTTTTTGGTGGCCCCCTCACTGTCAGGGAGATCTGAGAGTGAACTCAAAGTGGAAGATCATCTTTCAGCCACATTAGCAGCTGCCATTTAAAACCAGGCTGCTGGCTTTGATGTCCCTGTGGGGTTGGGGCCAGTGCTTGGGGACCTCTCTCACATAGGCAAGAAGAATGTGTCCTAGACATGCACACTGGTGATCCTGTTCTTTATTTATTTGTGGATAATTTAAATCTGATGGACAGTCCAGTGCTGAGATGACAGATGTCCTCTGAATAAGTGAAAGTGAGCGGAAGCAAATGCTATTTATTAACATGAGTAAAATTGAGGGAGCAGCAGTTTGATGGTGGAAGCAAATCAGCAAAGGTAAATGGTAGGTCGAGAGAATGACAGAGAAGGAGCAAATCATGGAAAAGATGTTCATAGATTTGGCCTCTTTCTTCCCTTCTACTCCATTCTTTTTACCTGGTAGAAAGTGCCCAGTCAGGACTAAATCTGATCCAAAACCAGGATTGGTTGGCCTGCACAAGATAGAATTCTAGTGAGCTAAACTTTGACTCAGAGAGCTAAAGACTAGAAAACTGGGAACTGGAGTGATAGTACAATCGTAGGGAATTTGCCTTTGTAAGCAGTTGACCCATGTTCGATCCCTAGCATCCCATATAGCCCATGTGGTCCCTGGGTCTGTCAGGATTTCTGAGTGCAAAGCCAGAAGTAACTGCTGAGTACCACCAAGTATTACCCTTCAAAAAATAAACTAACAAACAAAACAAAGCAAAAAAGAATATGAAATTATTTCTGATAACGTATTAAGACTCAGAATACTGACATGCTTATTATTTTTCAAATAATACTAACAGTAGAAGAATAAACTCAGCACAGGAATATTCCAGAAAAAGGAGTATCGTTTCCACACAAATATCTAGGTCATTCTGGTATAGAACTGAGATTAGTTAATACGATTCACAAAATTTCAGATAAAAGAGAAAGCTTAGGGTGATCCTTTTTCAGATTTTTTAGATTTTCACATTCTAACCATGTCTGCTCACTTCCTGGTCATATGACCATGGGAATTTTAAGCTCATGGTATGGATGAGTGTGATTTTACTATAAAAATTTATTGTAATGAACCCTTAATAAAACTGGAAGTCAACTATAGATCAGTTGGTCTTCTATTAGGGATTTTTCTTGGCTCCAACCAAATTGAGGTTCCAAGCCTTAGACCTCATTGTTCACACCCTCTGCAATGTCCAGCATCTATAACACATGAACTCCTTATCAAAAGGCATATCTGGCTATAGAGGAGAGACAAGAGCAAAGAAAGCAACTTATCAAAATGAGAGCTGCTATGATACAGGTTCAGGGACAGGACACAGAAGTTACTAGCCTTAGAAATGAGTCCTGGGCCCGGAGAGATAGCACAGCAGCATTTGCCTCGCAAGCAGCCAATCCAGGACCAAAGGTGGTTGGTTCGAATCCCGGTGTCCCATATGGTCCCCCGTGCCTAACAGGAGCTATTTCTGAGCAGACAGCCAAGAGTAACCCCTGAGCACCGCCGGGTGTGGCCCAAAAAACAAACAAAACAAAAGAAAAATAGAAATGAGTCCTAAAAGAAGCCTCTTTCCACTCTGCCCTCAGTAGAAACGACATCACATCACCGCTTTACATCTTCTAACTGTAATCACAACTCAAACCAGTAACTGTCCATTAAAAACTCATTTTAGGATTGGGAAAGTGGTTCTGCAGGGTAGCACTAAATTTGCATCTGTGAGACCTTGTGTTTGATTCTTGGTACACCCCAAAATGAATTAACTCATTAAAAATTATTTTAATACAGGGGCTGGAGAGATAGCATGGAGGTAAGGTGTTTGCCTTGCATGTAGAAGGTCGGTGGTTCAAATCCCGGCATCCCATATGGTCCCCCGAGCTTGCCATAAGCGATTTTTGAGCATAGAGCCAGGAGTAACTCCTGAGTGCTCCAGGTGTGACCCCCAAAAAACAAAAATAAATAAAAATAAATAAAAATTATTTTAATACACAAATTACATTATTTAAATATATATTACTTATTTGATCATAATACATTTGTTTCCAAGTAAGCCAGAGTAAAATTATTTAAAAAGAAAAAGAAGAGAAAAAGAGTACAACAACAAGAAAATTTGTGAGAATTACTTATCTCACTTGAGGTCATTAAGTCATTGTTAGATAGTTCACTAAGATCTTGTTGCTTGTTGATCTTTGTTTTGTTTCTGAACATTAGGTAGCTTTCAATAAACATTGGCATCTAACTCTGAGATGACAGACATTAAAAGAGTTGGAATTGTTGCATGCCATTCCTGGATGCATGCCATGTAGGAATTCCAAGCATTATGGCTGATGCTGGTTTTTGTTTGTTTGTTTTGTGGGCAATGTTTCAGCTGCCAGGCTCTTCAGAAGTATGAGAATGAGTGGGGGGAAGGTGTCTACTTTCACTCCAAAATAATTCCTGATGATGTCAGCCCAAATACCAGCATACCTGGATTTTTAGTCGGATTGGTGTCTCTGCAGAGAGGTGTAGATGAGTGGTGAAAAAGGGCCATTGTTGAAGCAGCCATGACGGGTGATGTGTGCAGCTGATTTGGCATCAAAAGGGTAAGTACTTTCCCAAAGCTGCCAGTTTTCACCTGTATGGCAGGCATATTCATAATATTTACAGTTTGGTTTACTTCTCTTTTAGGAATAGATTGAGGGGGCCGGAACAGTGGTGCAGGGTGTAAGGCATCTGTCTTGCAAGCGCTAGCCAGGGAAGGACCGAGGTTTGATCCCCCAGTGTCCCATATGGTCCCCCAAGCCAGGGGCGATTTCTGAGCATATGGCCAGGAATAATCTTTGAGCATCATCGGGTGTGGCCCCCAAAACAAAACAAAACAAAAAAAGAATAGATTGAGTCTATGAAACTGGACAGATGAAGACATGGTGACTACGTTTGGAAGGTGTGTTTTCTAATTCATTTTTAATTTAACAAAGTAGTAGATATAAGGCACCATTTCACACATTAACACAAATTATATAGGAAATAACAATGTGGGGAGGGCTATAGCTATAAAGATAGTACAGTGGGTAAGGTACTTTCCTTACATGCAGTCAACCTGGATTTGACCCCTGATACCAGAGATGGTTATCTTCTAAAATTGATCTCTGATCTCAATGCCACGAGTAAGTCTTGAGCACAATCAAATGTTGTCCAAAAACAAAAAAGGGGAAGGACAGAAAAGAATTCGGAGTTAGTAAAATGATCGATAAATTCCAGATTTCACACATATCTTCTCTGAAAGAGACTCCTAAAGATAATGAAAATCATGAGATGCTATATTTATTATTATTTGGGGGAGCGGTTTGGGTCACACCCAGCAGCGCTCAGGGGTTATTCCTGGCTCTATGCTCAGAAATCGCCCCTGGCAGGTACAGGGGACCATATGGGATGCCGGGATTCAAACCACCGTCATTCTGCATGAAAGGCAAATGCCTTACCTCCATGCTATCTCTCCGGTCCTGATATGCCATATTTTTAATATCATTATACCACAAGGGCTTAATTTTTTTTTATCTGGGGCCAGAGCAATAGCAAAGCTGGTAGGTATTTGCCTTGCATGCAGCCAACCCAGGTTCAATCCCTGGCATTCATATGGATGCCCAAACCTGCCAGGAGTAATTTCTGAGCACAGAGCTAGGAGTAACCCCTAAGTGAGGGGTATGGCCAAAAACAAAACTTTTTATTGTACTCGCCATGATTTATAATACTGTCAAGAATATTATTAATGCATCATGCTTACAATATTCCAAAACCATACGCTCCACGAGAAATCACATTTCCACCCACCGTTGTTTCAAGATCCCACCTCAAAATCCCCTTTTACTTCCCCCCACCCATGGCAAACTCAGTTCTATAGAATAAATCCCAGATTCCATTGCTTTGAGCAATTTGTTATTCCCTTAATTACTATGCTTTTCTATATTCTACATATTTTTATATTTTATATATATTCTACATACTTTCAAAGCACACTTACTTCTGTCATCCATGAATAATTTAAATGAATATTTTAAGTACTTAAATGTCTGAATGAGCTTTTATTGCTTTTATTAATAATTCTGTTATAATTCCATTCTGATGTAATCTCAATGATTTTGCTGCAATTATATCAGAATTAGTATAAAATTGATATAATTAATATGCTATTAATTTCTCCTTATTTGTCAGTACTAGGCTTTATGAACAAGAGCTCAATTTTTTATATAATGATTGACAATAAATTATTCTAGTGTGGGCCCGGAGAGATAGCACAGCAGCGTTTGCCTTGCAAGTAGCCGATCCAGGACCAAAGGTGGTTGGTTCGAATCCCGGTGTCCCACATGGTCCCCCGTGCCTGCCAGGAGTTATTTCTGAGCAGACAGCCAGGAGTAACTCCTGAGCAATGCCGGATGTGGCCCAAAAACCAAAAAAAAAAATTTATTCTAGTGTGATTGAAATAGAATATGTATTGTTTATATAAAATAGATTATTTTGTCACTGGTTGTGCCAGTGAATTAAGGGCATTTTGCAAATTGTTCCTTCCTGTTTTCAGTCCAAATGTACTTTCTTTGGTTCATTTCCAATCTTGTTTAACTTAAATTACTAGTGGTTGTGCTAGTCAATGTTAGAGACATTCTATATTTTTCTATTTTGTGCTAATGTTTTCTACGTTTATGTTTGTTTATTGCAAAAGCATCATTTTTTTTTTGTGGTTTTTGGGTCACACCCGGCAGTGCTCAGGGGTTATTCCTGGCTCCAGGCTCAGAAATTGCTCCTGGCAGGCACAGGAAACCATATGGGACATCGGGATTCGAACCGATGACCTCCTGCATGAAAGGCAAACGCCTTACCTCCATGCTATCTCTCGGCCCCACAAAAGCATCATTTTTATGATAGAAAGTTTTGAAATCATGAATAGTGAAAAAAATTAAGGAACACTTATGTTTCCATATTTCACAAAAACCATTCAATGCTCGCTTCTACAGCACAGATACTAAAATAGGAACAATACTGAGAAGATTGGCATGGCCCCTGCACAAGGACAACATACCAATTTGTGAAGCTTTCAAAAAAAATGGCACAGAGTATTTAATATGTTCTTCACCTTTTTCTACACAGGGACATGTGATTGTTTTGTAATAAATGAATAATATGCATATACTCTGAGAGGTATTAGTGTAATTTATCTATCCCCCATTCATTGCCTATAAAGCCTTATTTGACAGGTGCATGCTGCCACCTAATTTCTTTGTCCTGATGTCTATTATGATCTCAGCTCTTGATAAGAGCTTTTTTTTTTTTTGGGCCACACCCAGCGGTGCTCAGGGGTTACTCCTGGCTGTCTGCTCAGAAATAGCTCCCGGCAGGCACGGGGGACCATATGGGACACTGGGATTCGAACCAACCACCTTTGGTCCTGGATCGGCTGCTTGCAAGGCAAACGCCGCTGTGCTATCTCTCTAGGCCCTTGATAAGGGCTTTATCAGGCACTAGTGGAACCTTCTTGAAGATGCATTTTCTCATCAGATGCTCATCAGTGAATATCTGATCTCATCTTTCAAATAATAATAAGAATGAAGATTGGAGATCTATGACATCACAGAGACTTGGTGGGAGGCTGTTTGTTTTTTTGTTTGGTTTTGGCCCACACCCAGTGGTGCTCAGGCATTATTCCTGGTTCTGCACTTAGAAATTTCTCATGGCAGTGCTCAGGGGGCCAAATAGGATGCTGGGGAATGAATTCAGGTTGGCCATGTGCAAAACTAGCACCTGCTGTACTATCTCTCCAGCCCCCCTGAGATTTAGGTTTTGACAAATCAGAAAAGGAGGTTGATCCTGTGCTGCTCAGACCCTTTCAGAACCAGGCAGTGGCCCACTCCAGCAAGCACTTTTTGCTCTGATTTCTGGATCTTAAGGTAGCCACTTAACATATGGAGCAATAAACTATGACAACATGCATATGTCTGCATGAATTTTGTATTCCTGGTTATAAATGAGCATTTGTTTTAATTAATCTGTGTATGCAAATCTAAAATTATCTTACTCATTGACAAATCCCCACTGCCTAACCCAGTACCTGCAACATGTTAAACATATGATAAATGTTTAGTGAAATAGTTTTAATATCTCCTCATTCTATTATAGTAATAGTATGTTTAGAAACAAGCCTTGTCCTTGGGTTAGATAATGACCTTATAAGAATGTTAATTCTCCATAAACTAATCCATACAACTAAGTCTCAATAAAATACCACTAAAATTTCACTAAAATTTTCACTAAAAATACCACTAAAATTTCACTAAAAATTTTACTAAAGTTTGTATGGAAAATGAAAATACAAGAATAGGTAAACACTAAAAGAGATCAGTTTAACAAAATACTAAAATATTGTATAAAGCCTCTGTAGTTAACATTAGCATAAGAAAAAGTTTCAAGATTATAAAAATAAATTATAAGAGTTCAAAGACAATAAAATTAAAGATTCATAAATGTGAACAAAAATATACAAAGTTTTACATGGCAAGAAAATGTCACAAACATAGCCTAAGACAATTATAAGCTATATACCACTACAATTCAGAAAATAATTGTAACAATAGTACAGATACCACATATCCCTAGTATTAATATATAAAGAACTCTGTGAGTTGGAAAAATAGTACAGGGATAAGGCCTTACATCCTATGGATTCCAGTTCAATTCCTATCCTCACCGATGGTCCCCTGAGTACCTCCAACTGTTAAACCTAAGCATATAGTCAGGAATAGTCACTGAGAACCATGGTATGTGACCGAAAATTCAACCCCCACTAGTCCCTCCTAAAAGAAGACCCTCCTAAAATTTGCAGAAAAAATTACTAAAAATCTTATAGAAAAATGAGGAAAGGGAAATGATTTAAAAAGTATGTGAAACCCTTATACATATAAAAGTATGTTCATTCTTATTCAGAGAGAGATGGAAGTTAAAGCAATACTCAGGAGCCAATTCCTTGATATCAAATTGGCTCCCACTCTGTTGGAAGCTGGCAAGGCTCTGAGGAAGTTAGAATTCCCTTTCTCATTTGTAGAAATGAAACATGGAAACTGGTACATATTTTGGAGGAGAATCTGACAGTTTAGTAAAACAAAGCTATATGAATACATACATACATACACACACATTTTACACAGCAATACCACTTGTAGAAACTTACCTGATACAACTTCAACACTAACAGTACAAATTTGTGTTACCACATTGTCTGTAATTGCAAGAGATTGGAGACAACCTAGGTACCCACACTTTGTAAACTGCTCAGTAAGTGTGTGGTGATCCAGAAAAAGTAGCAAGAAACAATGATCTCGATAAACTATTGTGTATATACTAATAAATACCTACATGCATACACACATTTTTTTTTCACGGATAATAAACAGAGAGAATAAAGCAAGATCTAATTAGCTTAGTTACCAACAAGGTGTGGGTAGGCACCAGGTATCAAGAATGTGGCTTCTGGAACTGAAGCCAGGCAGAAGGGAGGGAGAGGTAACAGCCCTGCAGTCTGACTTTGTGAATTTAAATTTTACACGTTGTGAAGTTAATGTTTTAGCTACTGTAATGGAAGTCTCGTGCCCCAGTCATATGGTAGAAGGGGGAACTGTGGAAACACGGTTCTGGAAGCAAATAATCCACACAAGTTTGGGAGATAAAACAGGTTCAGAAACTTCCACCACAAGCTCTCTGCAAGCAGGCAAAGATACAGGCAGGCAGGCAGGCAGGCAGGCAGGCAGGCAGGCAGGCTAGCTGTGGGACTGAAATCTCAATAAGTCTCTCTGACCCGAGGTCTTTATTTCAAAGAAACAGACCATCTCCATGGGTGGAGAACAAGTAGGGGGCCAGTGTAGAGATACTTCTGGCTCAGGTGGCACAAGCACAAGCAAAGAATTACTGAATAATGTGAAGAAAAAAAAAAAGATCACTCCAACAATCTACTCAGAAAATATGCACAATTTAAATTAACCACGATTGAGAACAATAGTTGTGCTAGATACTTAAATGTATTTCAAATGAATGGATGTAGCCACATTTGGAATGATTGGGAAAGAAGGACAGAGAAGGAGAGGGAGAGAAGAAGGTGAAGGACAGGGTAGGAGGGAAGAAGGGGCTATACTAATAAGTGTAGAAAAATGAACAAAGGTCTGAGTTTGCGTGATAGTATATATAGTGACCGCATCCCATACGGTCTCCTGAGCAATGCCGGGAGTAATTCCTGAGTGCAGAACCAGGAGTAACGCCTGAGCACCACCAAAAACAAACAAGGAAATGGAGATGAGTGATTCAAAATGAGTTAGAGTCCTTAGGTATAAAGCATCTATATTAAAAAACAGTGGACTTCAGAGAAATTCAGACTTTATGCTTTAAAAAAAACCAAAAACATGAAGGCTTAAAAAAAAAAAAAAGCACAGGGCAAAAAGGCTTGCATTGCATGTGTTCGCACCCCTGCTAGATCCCTGGCATCTTAGGGTCCTTGAGCCCTGCCAAGAGTGATCCGTGGGCACAGAGCCAGGAGTAAGCTCTAGGCACCACTGGGTATGGCCCAAACACAAAACAGGAAGAATAAGAGGTTGAATCATAGATGTCAAGACAATATTTATAGATATCTAGTGAATGTCCGTCAAATTTCCTCAAAACTCAAAAAGAATCCAACTTGGTGACATTTGCAAGAGTGCAGGACAGAAAGTTCTGTCTGTTCCTGCCATTAATACGTGGATCCAACCTCGGGTCCCTTAGCAAGATGGAAAGCAGTCGAGGCACCCCAGCCAAACCTGGCCCCAGATGGAAGCCCCACACCCTCAAAACCTCTTTCCCCCAGAACTTTGTATCTCCCCGGGACAGACAGCAAAAGTCAGTAGGATGCATCCAACATGCAACTTGCTGGAGACATAGCAGGGAACCAGTTTTGATCTTGGAATCTGAATCCAGAGCAGAAAGAAGGTATACACGAGGGTGACACTATGTAGAGTGAGCACTGGCATCCAAATCTCCCAGCTTTTCCCTGAAGAGGAAAGAGCTGAACTTTGTCCAGCAAGGTCCTCGAGGCTGCTCATAGGCCAGTTATCTAGGGCCAAAATGCAGGAATCCTGCAGACCCACTGCAAGACCCCAGACCTGACACAGGCTCAGTCACCGAGTCCTTGACTCAGCACACGACATCAGGAAGACTCCGAGTTCCAAGCTGAACCTTGAAGAAGGAGAGGCGATAAGTGCTCAACATTCGGCGCGGTGTCTTACAATCTGGTCTCAACTTCCAACTCACAACAGCTGGAAGGAGCCAGAAACACCAGGAACTCTAAATGAAGGCCTGGGCTGTGCAGCCGCTCCGATGTGTGGTACCGCAGTCTGACAGCAGAGGGCGTGAGAGATTAGAAAATTTTAACTCGGCGCTCCCAGGCTCAGGGATATCTTCCTCTGGAATTTCTAGGATGCTTCAAGGAAGAAACTGCTGGAATGGGGTGGGGTGTTGAGAAGGGGGGCGAGCGGGTAGCTCAGGTGAGGGCTGCTTGTCTTGTTTGGTCAGAGCTGGAGCTGAATCTCCCCGAACTGCATCCTTTTTTCTCCCCAGATCTACTGGGTGTAGATCTGGAGGCCCCTCATCCCGGCCCCAAGCACTGTCCTGGCTGCCCCCAGCACTGGCAGTTCAGAGTAGCTCTGTGACCCTAGGTCCAGCCTGTTGGTGTAGTATGTCGGATAATCACCACAGCCCCTTGAACATTTCGAGAGCCCTTGCACTCTCCTCCCCAAAACTGCTCTTTCCAGAAGCCTATGATGGATGGACTCTTGTGCTTCTCTAAATGAATTCCTTTTTCATTCATTTAATTTTATATGTTTTCTCCACTTTATCTTTAACATCAAAGATTCACGCTTCAGAGGGGTGTTCTTTACATGACTGAAACTCAACTACAATTATATTTGTAATCAAGGGTTTTAAATAAAGATATTAATTTTAAAAAAGATTCACTCTTCAGCTTCTGGTATTTTGCTGGAAAGCTCAAGTAGGTTGATTTTAGTCAACTGCTGTATTCATTTGCTCTGACTTTTATTTGGATTTCCTTCCCCCTCTACTTTCTTTGACCTTGTTAAAGTTTTTCACCATCAAATTTTCTTTTTTTTTTTGTTTTGTTTTGTTTTTGTTTTTGGGTCACACCCGGCAGCGCTGAGGGATTACTCCTGGCTCTACACTCAGAAATCGGTCCTGGCTGGCTCAGGGGACCATATGGGATGCCAAGATTCGAACCACCCTCCTTCTGCATGCAAGGCAAATGCCTTACCTCCATGCTATCTCTCCGGCCCCATCATCAATTTTCTTATTTCAATGAGCATCATTAGAACTGTTACATTGAAGTCTTCATCAAGTTTAGAAAGTTCTGATGTGCTTCAAGTTTTTTTTCCTTTGTCAAAACCCCATTTTTTTTTTCATTTTCTCTGCTAATTCCAGGAGCTGAAGACAAGGGCCATGTTATAGCAGACTTGGGCAGGGACAAGGATTGCAACTGCAAGTTTTAGGTAGTGTCTGCAGCTGAATTTGTCTGGCCTTGAATTCTGGGTATTAGGGATTGCTAGCAGTTGGCTGAGGTTAAGCAGGCCCGCATGAGACCTGGCTCCTCCTATGCTGCAGTGGTTATAGGGTAAAAGCCACATGGGCCGGGGCAGAACTGGTGACTCTGTGTGCCCATTAGCAGCTGTAGTCTGAGAACACCTGCATTGCGAACAGGGGATATGAATTTGCGAGCACCTGGCAGAAACTGGAATGCCAAAGGACTGTCCTGTAGTATGTAGTTGTGAGAGTTTTGCAAGGCCAGTGTGCCACGTTGAAGAGGCTTTGGAGATACCGTATTTTCTGATGTGTAAGAGGACTTTTTAATCCATGAAAAACTTCTTAAAAGTCGGGGGTTGTCTTATACACTTGTATACAGCATGCTGAAACTCCAGTGATCCGCCCCCCTCTTACCACCACATCCAATCCAGCTGCCAGGTGGCGTCATCACTCAGTCCTTGATTGTCCTGATTCATCTTTCAGGGCACACAGAGGAGCCGAGTTACCAAGCACCACATCTCATCCAGCCGCCGCTGGGTGTCATCAGTGATATGTGGTTTTTCGGTGCTCAGTCCTCTGTTCAGCTTTTATGGGACACAAAGGAGGCGCTCTGTCTCCCTCTAGCTGTGCTATTAATCACTGCACCCCAGCCAGCTGCACTTGGAGGATCCCCCTCTCCCTGCTCTCAATGTTTACGTGTTTGATGACAAAGAGCCTTATGTTTATAAGTGTCAGTTTTCCAGCTAAGTACATGCATGGCATAAGCATTTGAATTAAAATTTCCATATTGAAATCAAATTTCAAGTTTTTTCATTTTTATTTGATGTGTGTTAAAAGAGAGGTAGTCTTTTTCTTTTCCTTTATTTAAACATCTTGATAACATATATGATTGTGATTAGGTTTCAGTCATGTAAAGAACACCCCCTTCACCAGCCCAAACCCCTATATTTTAATGGGAAAAGTAGGGGGTGGCCTTATATGCCCAGTTGTCTTATACTCCAGAAAATAAGGCATCTTGGGCACCAAATAAATACCACATTGATATTAGGTGTGGTCACAGACTCTGGATGGTGAGAGGATCCCAGTTACCCTCAGCAACTCCATCCTGGAAAAATAAAAAGGCCCTGTCTAGATATAGTATCAGCAAATGAAGCTATATGGACAGTTCTTGAATGACTAGAGCCATGGGGAAGGCAGGTTTGGGGGCTTTTGGGAACAAGATGTTCTGATGTATTCCATGGACTAAGGAAGAGGAGGCCAGGGTTGGATATTGGGTCTCCTGAGACTCTGACAGTTGGATGTTGGAATTATTGGAGTTGTATTGTGCCGTGTCTGCAAGAAATTTCTGCCCTAGTTTGGGAACTGAATTGAAGGAGCAATGCAAAATAATACATGACAGATATGACCAAATCACACAAACCCTATTAAAGTGGCTGTTCTTACACACCTCTGAGATTAGAACTATAATCATTATTGTTGCCATTATTCAGAAGTGCAAAAAAAAAGGCACAGAGATATCAAATGTCTTGCATTGTTAGTGACAAAGTGTAGATATATAACCAGAGAATTTGGTTATAGAACTAACCCGTGTTGAGACCGACCTCCTGCCCCAATCAACCACCACCCAGCTCCCAAAGCGAAAGGACACCCTCTCAGTCCCATATCTTGTGCCCTCGAAAGAAACTACAACCAACACTCCTGCTGACTCATGCTATGTGGCCCTTCCCCCAACAACCCCTCCCCCCCTCACACACACACACACACACACACACACACACACACACAACTTTAATGTGGACTATTGCATATTACTGGATTCAGCTCCAGCAGGATTCCCAGCTCAAGGACACTACCTGACCCCTTACTGCTGCAAATCATTTCTCAAACTCAACAAGACCACGGTGTAGGATAAAAATGTGCCCTGAATTTCACACCTAACAAGAATATCTCAAAATATAATGGGGATACCTATATTTCTTCTGTATGTTTAATACCTCTATAATAATACTTCTTAGTGAGTTAATTCCCAAATGTAAAGGTAGCCTCCTCCATTACTTATTTTCTTTAATTTTTTTTCAAATTTATTTTTATTTATTTCTTCTTTTTTTTCTTTAACTTCACCTGTTTTGGTTCTGCTTGGTACGAAAACCTAGAAGAAAAAGTCTTGCCTGGGATAAAAGCTCAGGTCAAAACCAGGCATAGAGATTGTGTAGCCTGTCATTCTTACTCCCAAATGTACCAGCAATATAATATGGCATCATTCCCTTTTGCATAGGCATTCTAAAAAGGGGAAATCTTATGCACAGAAACAAACTCTTATCTACTAGGGATAATACAGGGGCACCTTCCACCCTGAACATATGTCATGTGGACCCAACTTAGACTCCATATGATCAGGTAGTGACCATCCAACCCAGAACCCCAGATTCCAGACGTAGAACTGACACAGTTCCCTGCAACAGCAGCAGGAACCAAACTCCCCCCTGGGAAATTCCTAGTACCATTCGGGCACCAACTTGCACCAGTTTTGATATGACGTCCGGCAACAACTTGATCTAAGAGCATGTTGCCCTATTTCATCACATAACAGTAAGATGAAATCAGAAGACACACTGTCTTCAGGTGTCACCCAAAGGTTGTTCAGAGAGCCACGTAGTGCTGGGGATTGAATTTATAGCCTTTAACATTCTGGGCGTGGGCACCAACCCTTGAAATCTCTCTCTCTCTCTCTCTCTCTCTCTCTCTCTCTCTCTCTCTCTCTCTCTCTCTCTCTCTCTCTCTCTCTCTCTTCTCTGTCTGTCTGTCTCTCTTCCATCCCCCCCCACAGTGACTTACTTTTTACAATCCCCTCTTTTGAGCTGTAGAACATAACAGATTGGGTTCTAGAGCTGAACCTTCAATGATAGATTGTTTTGAAAAAGAAGAGAGGAAAAAGAAGCTGAGCAACAACCTCATCAAAAGTGGGAAAAAGGGGGCCGGAGAGACAGCATGGAGGTAAGGCGTTTGCCTTTCATGCAGAAGGTCATCGGTTCGAATCTTTGCCTTTCATGCAGAAGGTCATCGGTTCGAATCCCGGTGTCCCATATGGTTCCCCGTGCCTGCCAGGAGCAATTTCTGAGCCTGGAGCCAGGAATAACCCCTGAGCACTGCCGGGAGTGATCCAAAAAAAAAAAAGTGGGAAAAGGCTGGGGTGGAGATTGAGCATAATGGGCTAGACGCAGGGGTCTTCAAACTACAGCCCACAAGCCACATATTGTATTTATTCCCATTTTGTTTCTTCACTTCTAAATAAGATATATGCAGTGTGCATAGAAATTTGTTCATAATTTTTGTTTTTGCTATAATCTGGCCCTCCAACAGTCTGAAGGACAGTGAACTGGCCCCCTGTTTAAAAAGTTTGAGGACCCCTGGGCTAGTGACAACTTTGTATATAGGAGGCTTGGCCTTGATGCTCAGCACCACATGGTTCCCCCAAGCACCACCCCTGAACACTGACTGAAGGTATACCCTGAGCACTGACTGCAACTAGGTCAGTGCTAGATGAGTACTGTAATGACTCAAACACCCCCCCCCAAATAATGTGGAAAGAACAAGATATTTCAGAGCTGGGGGAAAAGGTTAAAAAGCTGGATTCTGGGGTCAGAGTGATAGCACAGTTCTAGAGCATTTGCCTCGCACGCAGCTGACTCAGGATGGACCCGAGTTCGATCCCTGGCATCCTTTGTGGTCCCCTGAACCTGCCAGGAGCAATTTCTGAGTATAGAGCCAGGAGTAACCCCTGAGCACCAATGGGTGTGGCCCCCCAAATAAATAAATAAATAATGTTCTCTAAGATTATTATTTAAAAATAAAAGTCTAGGTCCTCAAACCTTCAAGCCTGAGCATTTTGCTGCTAGACCTTTGCCACAAGCCCTCAAGCCCCTCAAGCACTGTTAGGTAGTCACTCTGGACCCCTAAAAGAAAGGCAGTGCAGAAGCAAGAGCATCAAAGACAGATGTGCAGAGTAAGATTGCAAAACTGTGAGAAAATTTGACCTGACAGAAGCTGGTGGTTTTCAACAATGCATGCTGGGGATTTTAGTCTTCTGGAAAGTTTTATAATGCCAGCCTAGAGAAAATCAGAAAGTGGGTCATTAAGCAACTGTGATATTTTTTTAAAGACTTTTTAGATGATTCATAATCCAACAATTGCTATTGGCAATGGAGCGGCTTTGAAGTATAACTACAACTACAAAAATTTCATGAATGGAGCTGTTTAAGAGCTTATTCAAAGAGAAAAAAACTTTATCTAAATATATTCTGTCAAAGTGTTCAAGAGCCAATTAATTTCCCAGATTCTAGTTGAGAATCTGTTTCATCCAGACACCCCTAAATGCTTTTGCTTTTATAAAACCAATACTTCTATAAATATTTTAAGTTAAAAAGGCATTGTAATCTTGGAATATTGACAGGAAAAATCACTCCTAATTCCTACACTACAGAGGTTATTATTTTTGGGAGGGGGCCACAACTGGCGGTACTCAGGAATTACTCCTGTCTTTGCACTCAGAAATTGTTTCTGGCAGGCTAGGGGGACCATATGGGATGCCAGGGATCAAACCAGGGTCCATCCTGGGTTGGCCGCATGCAATGCAAAAACCCTACCACTGAGCTATTGCTCCAGCCTGCTACAGAGGTGTTCTTTGTAATCTACTCACATATTTCTGTCCTTTGCTTAGGACTCAACTCCCACAGCCCCCCACCATTTAAAAATAGCTTTTCTTTGGAAATACAATAGTATAGTTATTGGCTAAGTGGAGAGAGCACTTACTTTACACATGTGTACCATCAAGATATGTATTTATATAAATATGTATGTAGCAAAACAAATCAGTTATAAAAATTGGACATTATTATACATCCTCCTATATCTACCATTTTCATTTTTTTTTTTTGGTTTTTGGGCCACACCCGGCGGTGCTCAGGGGTTACTCCTGGCTGTCTGCTCAGAAATAGGTCCTAGGAGGCACGGGGGACCATATGGGACACCGGGATTCGAACCAACCACCTTTGGTCCTGGATCGGCTGCTTGCAAGGCAAACACCGCTGTGCTATCCCTCCGGGCCCCCATTTTCATTTCTTTAACCTTGCAAAAAACATATTCTTTATAATAAGCTAATTTTTGGATTGCTGATAGTTTACGGTAGGGTTTTCTTACATGCACACATCTAGAAAAGGTTGGGTTATACTCCGTGGTACTCAGAGCTTTACCTGCCTTAATGCTAATGGGACCTGATGGAATGCTTGCCACATGCAAGGCAAGCACCTTAACTTCTGTACTAACTCTAGCCCATGCACAGACATAGTTTATCTCCTGGGGGGCATACTCAATTGTTCTCAGGGCTTACTCCTGGCTCTGTGCTTAAGGACCATTCCTGGTGGTATTTGGGGGATTCTCTGGAGTTCATAGTACCTGGGTTAGCAGCATGCAAGCAAGCACCTTGTCTGTTGTACTATCTCTCAGCCCCAAACACATTTTATTGTAAGGTTCTAATACACGTTGGGACTTGCTAGATTTTAAATCAGTGAAAACCATATTGGATGGAGTGTATGACTTTCCCCCATGCCTTGGCTGGTGCTGCCATGCAGCATCCGAACAATGTCGCAATGGTTCTAGGTATCACACACCTTTTGAAATGTTCTGCTTCTTCCTGAAGGACCTTTCTCTTTCAAGATTCCATTCAAGTTAAAAAGGTAAGCAAGTTAGGGAGGCCATGCTTTTCTCTCTATCTCTTCACCCATACACTGCTTTCCCTCAAACACTCCCACACAAATACGTATCTCCAGTGTCCATCTCAGCATAAAACAATTCAGGGAGATGGATATATATATATAGGCTCATGCATTCTTCTGGCCATCAAATATGAACCCTGCTTTGACTTAGCCAAAGTGTCTACACTACCTATATCAATAAATCATTCCTGGAATATGTACAATAAGAGGATGAGCCTTATGTCTGTAAGTAAATCTTTTCTGAGTCATATGTTTTTGGTAGCCAATTTTCAATAACACGACTCATTATTCAATAGGAGTTGTCAGGATGTAGAAAATTATTGCTCAATTTATTTGGCAATGAAAATGGCCATTATGGTTTTTATGCAACTTCAAAGGTTGTGCAATTCCTGTTGACATATTGTTCCAGCCCATGGCTGTTTAGAACAGAAAACACCTGGTTACACTTTAAATGGTCATCAGTCATGGCAAGTCACTAACCTGTACCATGAGTGAAGAAACAGCTTGAGAAAGGTGCACTGGGCTTCAGGGCAAGAAGAGGAAGCAGAAGATAACATAGTCTTGTTCATGGGAAAACCCCAATTGCTGATTCAGAAGAATACAGAAGCAACATTATTCCTGAGCTTGTTAAACTTCTGAGTAAACCCTTTCAAATATTATATGGAAGCATCTCTTTATTGATTTGCAAAGCAACTCTTTCAAAAATGATTCGTATATCTTCTATTTTCTGAAACCTTGAAAGGGTGTTAATTTTAAAAATGAACTAAAATAACTCAAAATTTCATGATCACAACCTTTTCCCTTAAAGTCTTTCTCAAAGATTCTCCATTAGCAAATCAATATGATCATCTAATTATTTGCAGGCAATCATTTTATCACTATTTTCATACACACAAGTAGTCATAGTATTTTTAATGTGTTATTTCAGAATTTACTTTTGTCTTGTATGCAATTACTCCAAGGAAAAGACCCACCTCCAGTGAAAGAGAGCTTTGATGAGCCTGGAAAGTGACTATTTAACCCTCTGGGCTAGTGGACTAGTGGATTTAGGTGATGTTAAGAGCAGAGCTTTACTGGCTTCTCTGAAAAATGGGAAATAGACCTCAGAGTTTAGTTTTTGGTGGTAGGATGGAAACAGATTGGGAGACATAAAAAGTTAGGAAGTTATGGGCTGGAGCGATAGCACATCAGCAGGGCATTTGCCTTGCACACAACCAACACAGGACATCAGATCGATTACTGGCATCCTAGATCATCCCCGAGCCTGCCAGAAGCGATTTCTGAGAGCCCAGAGTTTTGGGGTGTGACCCAAAAACCCAAAAAAAAAAAGAAGAAGAAGAAGAAGAAGAAGAAAAAGAAGAAAAAGAAGAAGAAGAAGAAGAAGAAGAAGAAGAAGAAGAAGAAGAAGAAGAAGAAGAAGAAGAAGAAGAAGAAGAAGAAGAAGAAGAAGAAGAAGAAGAAGAAGAAGAAGTTAGAAAGTCAATGAGCAGATACTCATTAGAACTACTCTCTCCTTAGAAAGAAAGAAATTGGAGAAAGGGCAGAAGAGACAGATGAGAACCAATGAGAATCAGGTTTCAAGGGTATAAAGATAAACTTGTGGCGTTAAGAAATTATCATTCCTTAATATCCAAACCACAGAGTCAATAACACTGAATTCATGAGACCCAAACTTTAACATCCAAATTTTAAAAGACATGTTAAAATGGCAGTTGAGAGGGGCTGGGGGGGAACCTAGGATTATTGGTGTAGGGAAGTTGACACTTGTGAGATTGGGACTAGAGATTGGAGACATACATTCATTGTATGTCTAAAACTCAACTATGAACAACTTTGCAAATCATGATACTTAATAAAATAAAATTAAAAAGAGAAAACTACTCTAGTCTAAAATTAATTTAATAAAAGTACTGTTGTGATTTTTTTTGTTTGTTTTGGTTTTGGTTTTTGGTTTTTGGGTCACACCCCGGTAGCTCTCAGGGGTTCCTCCTGGCTCCATGCTCAGAAATCACTCCTGGTAGGCTTGGGGACCATATGGGATGTCGAAATTCGAACCACCGTCCTTCTGCATGAAAGGCAAATGCCTTACCTCCATGCTATCTCTCCAGCCCCCTGAGATATTTTATCTCACATTTATACATTTACTTCACAAAGCCATTTGAAAGTAACTTGCACATATCTTAACACTTCATCACTCTCTAAAAACTAGGACATCTCTGTATGTATATCCACAACAACAAAGTCTCTGGCCCAACAAAATTTAGATATTATATTACATACTAAGTTAATGTTTATTATGCTATACAATATCTATATAGTCTTATTTAAAATTATCCATATTATTCCTTCCAAATGCATTATAGATATTCCTCCCCCATAGTCTCATATAGATCCCATTCAGGATCCAGCTATATATAACATATTGTTTTTGATTGTCAAGGTTTTTTTAATATTTTATTTAAACACCTTAATTACATACATGATTGTGTTTAAGTTTCAGTCATGTAAAGAACACCACCCATCACCAGTGCAACGTTCCCATCACCAGTGTCCCAAATCTCCCTTCTCCCCACCTGACCCCCGCCTGTACTCTAGACAGGCTTTCAATTTCCCTCATACATTCTCATTATTAGGACAGTTCAAAATGTAGTTTATACTTACCCATAAAAGAGTTTTTCCTTCGTGCTTTTTATTAGGAGAAGGGAATGTTTATTGAGTAAAAAATGCTTAAAAATACTATAGATCAAGTCTTTTGTAGGATGTCTCACAATCTGGATTTGCTAGATTCAGATTCAAAATTAAAATTCAGCACCCTTTGTAAGAATTTCAGATGAGATTGCAAATATTCAGGGTGTTATATCTATAGACAAAATCAGTAAAAACTTCAAGATAGCAATAGCATCTCACTAACTCAAGCCTGAGTCCTATCTCAAAGCAGAGTGTGGGCCCAGAGAGATAGCACAGCGGTGTTTGCCTTGCAAGCAGCCGATCCAGGACCAAAGGTGGTTGGTTCGAATCCCGGTGTCCCATATGGTCCCCCGTGCCTGCCAGGAGCTATTTCTGAGCAGACAGCCAGGAGTAACCCCTGAGCACCGCCGGGTGTGGCCCAAAAACCAAAAAAAAAAAAAAAAAAAAAAAGCAGAGTGTATAAGTCTTCATGTCTGGCCCTAGTCAGGTTTTATTATCATGATTTGAGTTCATATTTTTGCCAAAACTATCACATACATGTGACTATGTACTTCTATCATATCGGAAGAAGCACCCAGTGCAGAAAAATTTTCTGAAAAATGTTTTGATCAGTGCTTCCAGTTAGTTTGATTTCATCTTCAAAAATATTGATGATTACTAGGTTGATTTCAATCTTGTGTGTCTCTCATCTAATGCACCTTTTTACTTTAATAATGTCCCTCCAGGTTTTGTAGTATATTCTGTTAACTTGGTCTCCAGATTACTGACCCAACTCCCAACAATGTTAACATTTTTTTTTTTTTTACTAAGAGCCTCCGGTGGAAATGCCCAGCCAGATTAAATGTCTCCTTTCCAAGAAAGAAATTGTTCTGTTTTATCCATCACCCTTTTATCTTCTCTTTTCTTTTAAATTTTATCTCTTAATAAATAGAGCATATATTTTCTCAGATCCTATATAGGAGAATAAGAGATTTTCCAATTTAGTCATCAGAAATGAGATTTCGAGGGCCAGAGAGATAGCACAGCAGCGTTTGCCTTGCAAGCAGCCGACCCAGGACCTAAGGTGGTTGGTTCGAATCCCGGCATCCCATATGGTCCCCAGTGCCTGCCAGAAGCTATTTCTGAGCAGATAGCCAGAAGTAATCCCTGAGCACCGCTGGGTGTGCCCCCCCCCCAAAAAAATGAGATTTTTGGGATAACATCTTCTCAGACTACTACTACTTTTACTACTACTACTACTACTACTACTACTACTACTGTGCTGCTGCTGCTGCTACTACTACTATTACCATTACCACCACCACTACTACTACTATGTACTACTGTGTTATTTTTCAGACTCCCTGTTATGCTGGCACTCATAGGTGCTCACTCATGCTGAACTGGAAAGAGCTGGCAGACCTGGTGTGTCTCTCTATACCGAGTGAGCCTTTCATAGGGTGTTGCTGCCCCTCCCAGTAGAATGTATGAGACTGAGTCTCACAGTTCATAATTCCCTTCCCACTATTCAGGAGATGCATCTCTGTTTCTAAATGAAGTTGAAATAGGATTTTTTCTTGGTAACATTCTCTGGAGTGCTGATGGTGAGTTATATTTAAAGGCTCATTTTTTTCCATTTTTCAAAAAATGTGCTATGTAAGATTTGTCTTCTTTTTAATTTAATAATACCAGTAACAGCCAGATTCATCAAATATTTATCAAGCACTTTTCATGTATTTGTTTTAGCTCAAATTCTCTCTTTTAGCCTGAAAGAAAAATAGGAAAATACAATACAAATATATTTTGAATTTACAGCCAAGGTTAAACACCACCAAGAAAGAATTGTGCAGGGCCAGAGCAATAGCTCAGTGGTCGGGCATTTAGCTTGCACACAGATGACCCAAGGACTCCCTTGGTTCAATCCCCTGCATTCTGTAGGGTCCCCCAAGCCTGCCAGGAGCAATTTCTGAGCACAGAAGCAGGAACAACCCCTGAGCACCACTAGGTATGACCCAAACACACACACACACACACACACACACACACACACACACACACAATGGAGCTAGGTAAGGGTCTTTAAGAGTGATGGGATGTGAAATAAAGAGCATTGTCTTAAAAAAATTTTGTGCTATCCTAATTGTTTTTGTCTGACATCTTTACTTCTTTCTGTAGAATGAAGAGAAGTTCCTAAGAGAACAAGAGTGGAAGAAGAGAGTCAATAGAGGAAACCCACAGCAAACTCAAGACTGTAGCTATTCAATTTGAGGCAGAGACAGAGATAGCAGTTTAGGAAAATTATTAAGAATAAACTCTCAGGGGCCGGAGCAGTGGCGCAAGCAGTAAGGCGTTTGCCTTGCTGGCACTAGCCTAGGATAGACTACTGTTTGATCCCCTGGCATCCCAAGCCAGGAGGGATTTCTGAGCACTTAGCCAGGATTAAACTCTGAGCATCATTGGGTGTGGCCCCAAAACAAAAACAAAAAACCTCACAAACTTTCAGACCCATGGCTCCTAATCACTTCCATGTCTACTCATTAGCAGCTCCAGAAACTCATTTTATTCTCAAAAGAGATGTAAACCAAGTCTGAAAAAATTATGTGTACACTGGTCTCAAAGCTGAAAGCTGGGGCATTTTTTGACAAATTCGATGTCAAAGTAGCATAGAAGCCAGGTGTAGCCAGAAACCAAAATAAAATTAAATAATAAAAAGGTAAATGTTAAAAAAATTCTGTTGTTTCTCAATGATACCATTGGTAATGGTTTCCTATGGGCATAATCCAATCAATAAAACAGTATTTTAAAAACAAAAGTAGTTGACAATAGTCTGAAAGTGATTTTCAACTGCTAGTCTAAATGCATAATTTTTTAAATTTTTTTGAGAAATTCTTGTTAAACCAAGTAAATATTCCACCACTAGATTTGCTCAAGAGAAGAGAAAACAAAAAGTATTAAGCAAACCAGAATTAATAACAACCATATTCACCCCTTTTCTCTGCAGAGAATCAAACCCAAGACCCTTGTGCATGTTGAGACATATGCTCTACATCTAAGCCACACCCCTGATCCTATGAAACTCATGTCTTTGACTAGGCAGAGACAATATTCTACATAAATCATTGAAACATAAAATATATCTGAGAGAGAAAAATATCTTTGAAGTATTAATAAGTTTGGATTGAAAACAAAACAGACAGATTGAGGTAAAATGGCATTCAAGATGAAGTGCAAATTCAAGAATAACATAAGAATAAGAAAATATAATAATGTCAAATCAGTTTTGTGAGGATTGAGGAAATGGTAAAATAAATCCCCAGGGGTTTATGTGGAGACAGCATGATCCTTCCTCTAGAATTGAGTCACTAATTGATAAATGAAGCAGGGTAGGGAAAATAATGGGTTAGAAATTCAAAACAGGGCCTTGCATGCGTCAACCCTGGTTTAGTTCCTGACCCAGCGAGAAACTCAAGGCAGATGTCGAGTTACCAGAGATTATAGTTCAGTTTCCCAGCATGGGGTCCAAGAATGTTAAAATCTCCGAGGACTCCTGAATCCAACAGGAAGTGTTTTGAGAGATAAACCAAAGGACAAGCTCACTGACTGATTCACTCTGGATCAGCGTTATCTATCTTGGGTCTTAACTGCGATCCTTCAGGGAAAGAAATGAGAATCCATATCATATGAACTAGAGAATCCACATGAAATGCTTAGGGGGTGGATGGATTGACAGTAGTATGAGAAACAGTTGGCTAAGAATCAGAAGTGTGTATTCTGGCTTCCACTCTCAGACAGGCCATCTTAACTGAATACATATCCCAGACTCTTTAGTGCCCAGATGACCATGCCATTGGAAAGTAGGCAAAAGTGATTTACAAGCAGGAGTCCTTTCCTAACGCTTCCTTCCCTTCTTCTGGCTGGAAAATAGGATTCCAGGATCATGGTCCCTATATAGTTTGATAATCACTGTAAGTTTTGAGAAAGCCAAAGTATCTTTTAAATATTCATATAAATTTCAATATTGAGGAGAGAGACAGTACAATGAGTAAGGCATTTGCCTTGATTGCACCCAACCCTGGTTTGATCCCTAGCACCATATATGGTCCTCTGAGTGCTATTAGGAAAGATCATGAGAATAGCTAAGATATGGAACCTCTCTATCCCACCCCACCCCCTAAAAGTCTTTGAGATATTTTTTTCTTTTTAAAATAATCTTACCTATAGACTCTGAACATATTACTGCTATTAAATATTTGGCTTAAACTATTTAATACAAGGAACTAGCCTGCAGTCCAAGTATATATTGCTGAAACTCTAAGGACACTACAAACCAAGAAAGTTGGGGAACATTTGGAAGGTAGAACCACAAAATTAAGGATTGGTTCCCTGAATTTCCACAGGAAGAAAAGTAACCTACCAATTAAGGACTCCCACATTGGACTGGTGTATGTGCCAGAAATAAACACCTGTTGCATTAACCCATTGAACTTGGGGAGTTTGTCATGTAGCCTGCATTATCATAACTAATACAGAGTGTATAGGAATCTAGACCTGAGGCCAAGAGTCACAGATGTTGACAGTAGATTCCTGCACACCACAGGAGGACCAAAAGAAACAAACCACAACTCATCAGAGGCCACCAATTAAGAGGCAAACTCACGGGCCCAGAGAGATAGCACAGCAGCGTTTGCCTTGCAAGCAGCCGATCCAGGACCAAAGGTGGTTGGTTCAAATCCCGGTGTCCCCATGCCTGCCAGGAGCTATTTCTGAGCAGACAACCAGGAGTAACCCCTGAGCACCGCCAGGTGTGGCCCAAAAAACAAAAAAAAAGAGGCAAACTCACAGAGTAGATACCAGGTCAATTTAGAAGCCACCAGATTCCAAGGTCAACCTCAAATCAATAAAGCTGAAGAATTATGAGTAGGTAAAGAATGATAAAAAAAAAAAAAAAAGAATTCACCCCAATGATATTGAGTATAAGCTTCACATTTTAAAACTTCTGCACCAGGGCTTGAGTGATATCATAGCAGGTAAGGGATGCTACCTTACATGTGACCAAGTCGAGTTCATTCCCCAGCACTTCACATGATCCTTCAAGTTCCACCAGGATTGAACCCTAAAACAGAGCCGGGAATAATTCTGGGCACTGCATGGTGTGGCCCCCAAACAAACAAACAAATAAATAAATTCTATTTATAATACCCAAGGAGAAAATAAACTGCCAACAGTAGGTAAAATTTTGAATACCAAATTTAAATTTAGTAAGAACTAAATTTAAATTTAAAACTATCAAAATTAAAAACTAAATTTAATTTTAAATTTAAAAACTAAATTTAGTTTTAGTAAAACTTTAAATTCAATTTAGTATCATTTATTCTGAATTTATACTATTTCTATCCTGTTTTGAATCAACTATATTTTTGGAAGCAGAAAAACTAAATAATTATTTCTATGAATGGTCACCTAGCTATAGAAATTCATATTCTCTAAATTGCGATATTCCCATATTCTTCTTGGGCCACCATTTCTGCTACCTTGGATGCTTTGCCCATTGCAGTGAGAAGCCTAAGTCCTTAGAATTGAAATTGGTATCTTGGGGGCAGTGACAAAATTTACAGTCACCCATTTTTAAAGATGTAGCAATACCAGGATTACCCTGAGCTCTTTCTATTGCTCCTTTCTGGGGCATACTCAAGTTAGTTCCACTTCATAGTCAATTTGACAGCACTTGTATCTTATTTTAGCAAATTTTCCCCCCTCAGAGGAACCCAATAAAAAGCAAGAAGTGATGTCAAAGTCCAATGCAATAAAACTATTTTTCTGTATTTTGGTGGAAACATACCCTTGTTTGCAGAAACTTCTGAACCAGTGGCGTGCAGAACATTGTGGGGGGAGGGAGTACAGGAATAAGGAGCTGGGATATACTACAGAAGTGAATTTAAATGAAAAAAAAAATCACAATTAGTAGCTTTGGTTCTTCTTATCTCTGCTTTGGGACAAGCCTTGCTGTTCATTTCCCTCCCAAATATGTAATCCTGCTCAATATTAAAAAAAGCAAGATTTGGGGCTGGAGAGATAGCATGGAGGTAAAGCATTTGCCTTGCATGCAGAAGGATGGTAGTTCGAATCCTGGCATCCCATATGGTCCCCCGAGCTTGCCAGGAGAGATTTCTGAGCCTAGAGCCAGGAGTAACCCCTGAGCACTGCCGGGTGTGACCCAAAATAGAAAAATAAAATAAAATAAAAAGCAAGATTCATCATCATTTAATTCTGTGATACTCAACTAGGGTTCATTCCCATCACCACCATCACCCCTGCATCTACAGACACTTATGATCGGGGTTGTGGAGAGGATGAGGGAGCAAGTTATTGTTATCCAATGGATAAAGGCTAGGGAATGCAAAAGAGAACACCCCCCTCCCCACCCCTTTCAAAGAATTAGATAGTTCCAAATGCTACTCATAGTGCTGAAACAAGAAACCCAGATCGTATTAATTCATTTATGGTATAATTTACATCCCTCATGGAATGCAGGCTCTCTGAAGGCAGAGTGTCAGCCTGTTTACTGTCTATGTCTGAAATATGGTCATCAATAGATACTTGATGACTAGTGAATGGATGCCTTTAGGTTTACATCAGGCATTTTTACATACATGATCACATCAGAACACTTGCCTCCTCTGATTGAAAGGGTTGTCAATACCAGGAAGTTGGTATTAGTTAGACAAATGACTTGGGAAATTTTAAAATTTCCTACAATGTCCTAATGTGGTTTTCTCTTCAATGTGTTATTACAACAGAATTTTTATTTTTCTTGTTTTTTTTTTTAATTTAGTTTTCCTATTTTTATCTTCGCATATATTCTGAAGAAAAATGAGCCTCTACAACAGCGCCTACAATTCCTTCATTTACCATCATTTACTTGCACCTGAGAGTCGCTGTCACCAAACCAAACTTTCAACCCGGACTTGCCTTTTACAGTGCGCACTGAGATTTGATGAACTTCAAGCGGTGCCTTTTGCTCTCTCTAGGAAAGGACCCTTTAATCCTTCCTCAAACCTGTTCATTAAAAAGTTTCATCTCTTCTCACCTGTGGCCTTTTATCCCTGCCGTGTACACACACACACACACACACACACACACACACACACACACACACACACACACAATATGCACTTACTAAATGAATGTGCCTTTCCTCTACTTCACAATGCCACCCGGGACACCCTCTGCCAACTTCACAATGTCACTCCAGGCATAGTCTTGGCTACTTCACAATGTCACTTTCAAAGGGCCCCCCTGCGCAGAAATGGGCGCCTCGTGGTGACCCCGGGAATCGAGTGAGTCTCTTTTCAGGCCCATCAGAACCATTGTCCAGGGGGTGGCTCTAGCCAATAAAAGAGACAAGGAAACTCCAAAGTCCTGAGCTGCTGCTGCTGCTGCAGCCCATGGCTTAGGGTTCAACAACCTGGGCCGGCCCAGATTTGAGGCACTTATCCCTTAGCTTAGGGGGGTGCTAAGGGACTCCTGGAGACACACACACACACACACACACACACACACACACACACACACACACACACACACACACCCAGCAGGGTTGGGACAGGGAGGAGCTGGCCTAGACATGCGCCTACGCTGCAGAGGAGTCGCTGACCCCGGAGGCAGAGCTAAGCAGGGGGTCGTTGTGAACTGATCGCCTGCAAGCCAAGATTGGGGAGTCGAGGGCAGAAAGAAAGTGGCCCGCGAGCTCCCCGCCGCGTCGCCAGGAACTTTCCCCGTCCGGCCCACTGTGTGTGCTGGAGGGTCAGGAAGGACCCGCCTTTCCCAGCCCGGAGCCTGGCAGGGCGAAGGTTGCGTCCTCTTCCTTGCAAGCGCCGGACCCGCTGGGCTCATGAAAGAGGCCAGTTAGGGGCGCTCCAAGCACCGAGACGAGGCGCCCGCTGCCCCCCGAGAACCGAACTCGCAGCAGCCGCTGTCCCCGGAGAGGCGGAGGAGGTCGGGGCCGCAGAGCCATGTCCCGCGACCACCGGGACGGGCTCCCCGGGCCGGGCCGGGTGCTGCTGCTGCTGCTGCTGCTGTCGCTGGCCGCTGCCGTGCCGCCGAGCCTGGCAGGTGAGTGGGGCTTGCTCCGGGGTTGGGGGGCAGCCCTGGAGAGCCCCCCAAGTGTCGGGCCAACTTTCCTGCAGTCGGGGGAGTGTGTTTTGGGGCTCAGGGGCGCCGAGGCCGGCGCGTTCTCAGGGTGCGCCAACCGCAGCTGGTGGTGGCTTTTGGCGTGGCACGTCCCGCAATTTTCTTTTTGGACACGAGTTGGGTTTCTTTGCTGTTTTTACGTTTTATCCTATGAAGTCGGGGTAGAAGTTCAAGTTTTAGACCGTGCGCTCAGAGCTCCCCACTTACTCCCCAAGAGTGAACATTTGGGTGGGTGGGAACCATTTTGGCTGGCAGGCTTGGCAGACAGATCTGGCTCGACTCGACTCTGGGCTTGCTGGTCTCCAAAGAGGCTGCCAGAGGACAGGACGGCTAAATATATTCCTGCACCTCATTCACACACAGGTGGGAGCCCGCCAGGCCTGCTGCCCTTTGGTTTCTTTCTGCATGCTCAGTGATGGGGCTTGAAATGGCAAAACGGAGAATGAATGGGGTGGGGTCAGCTCTGGATGCTTGCAGGAGTGTGTGGAAGGATTTTGTTTTTTGCATGTTATGCTCAGGACCCTAACTAGAATGATTATTATTCCCATTCCCCGGAGGAGCAAATCTGAGGTGGAGAATTTCTGTGAGCATAAGCAAAGGTGGAGCTAAAATACCCAGGGGAGTTGACTTAACCACGCCCTAGCTCCCCTCCTAGACACTGAATGAATGACCCTGTGAGACACTGAGCCTGAGACAACTGTGAGAGAGGCCTTTCATCTGTCTGCACCTTTGCCTCCAAACCAAACTCAGAACACACTCGCAGGTGTCACTTGTATTCGGATGACTCAGACCAAAGGCTTCAAAGAGCAACATTGAGAGGATTAAATTTGCTTCATTTCATAATCTCTTTTCTGAGCTGACCTTATGCAAGAGGGCTGCCTCCAGGAGATCATCCCTGCCCCCCACACCCCCCCCTCCCCGCAATGTCAGATGTGGGCACCGGTTTTTGTAACTACATCCACAAGTTGTGGCTGCAGTGGTCAGATTTCAAGACTTTGCTTTTGAAAGCTTCCCATTTACCACTCTCAAATCTTGCCTTTGAACTCCTTCTTTTAATTCCTTTACTCTGGCATGTGCCACTGGTGATTCATGCCTGAATGTAGTTTGATGAACACCAAAGGCAGGCTGGCATCGAAGTGTCTGGGCAACTGGATCCCTCCCACCTGGGGCTCCTGACTCCACTGTCCTGCATGTTGCATGTTCTGGGTCATGCTTGGATGGTAGCTTTGGTGTCACCTTCCTACCTAGGAAAACTGTTCTTCACGCACATCTGGGAGATGCTAGATAGTAGCCGAAACTTGGAAATGAATGACTCTTGTGGACACCCAAATAGGTGTCCTCTGCTATTCTCCTGGAAACTATGTAGATGGAGAGGTGAGCTCAGTTGTGAGACAATTTGGAGACTTGTTCTGGAAGATGGGGCATTGGGCATTTAAGAAAACATCACCTGGCAGAAAACTGCTTCTTAACCAACATACCCAAAACAGTAAAGCCCCCCCCACCCAAGGCAAAGAGAGGGTATTTGTGAGTCTTCCTGTGGTGCTTGCCCAGCAAGCAAGAGAGATGGAACGTGGCATTGAGGGGCAGCTGGTAAGGCCCACGCTGAGTGTTTCTGACAGATGGGATCACTTTTCTTTGTCCCACCCACACAACCTTGTTCTCTCTCCAGCATGGCTTTTTGCTTTCATTTTACCTTTCCACTAAACTGTCAACAACATGTGCACAGTGAAGGTTTTTGACACCTCTTTTCCTTTATTTTCTCTGTCCCACTCAATACTCTAAATCTGGCATACACACACACACACACACACACACACACACACAATCACACACTTACATGCTCACTCACTCACTCACTCATGCATGCACACAGTTACATTTTAATCCCAAGATACTCATTAAGGTGGCTTAAGCCTTTGGTAACTGGTTCCAGATTTCACCCCTGACCCTTCAGGATTCAATTCCCAAAACCCACTATCCAACCCCTCCCTCACTTTAGCGTTCCAGGTTAAACACAAGAAAGCCAATTCACTTTGGAAAAAACTTAAGGTTATTCATTCAAAGACCAAGGGTTAATTTTTTAGCAGGCTGGTCATTTGTTCACATTCCTCAGGCTTGTTTTCACTGTAACCAAAATACATGAAATAGAGAACATTAGGTGTTCTCTGGCTGGGGGCTTTATCTGTTTCCAAGTAGGACTGAACATGTCATTGGTCCTATGGGTGCCTGCATTGGACAGCACATGCCTGACACAGCTGGCTCTGACTTGACAATGTCTTTCCACACTTCAATGGCTCCCCAGAGGCAGCCTAAGATGAGTAGATCCCATCTCCAAACAAGCTGGCCTCTTTATGTGGGGTAGAGTTTACCATCCTGAGTCATTTGTTCTCCTTAAAGTAAATTAGCAGACCTGTGGTGGAGCCAATCTCAGTTAATACTTTAACTCTGAAGCTGTTGTCATTTCCAACCCACACGAGAAACTTGCTTTATCGTTCTTGGAAATACCATAGAGATGGTAAGGAATTCCAGACACAGAAACTGAGAGCTTGTGTTTGACTCCTGCTCCAAAACTTGCTTATAATAAGTGTGGTCTTTGGTCAGCTACCTCCCCTTTCTGCCTCAATGTCTCCTCTGTAGCATGGTTATTATAAGAGTATCTATAATACAGATATTGGGAAACAGTAGCCACTATACAATGGGGTAGAGGCTCTGTGGTTAGGTGGCTATTATTATTGGCCATTAGTACCCCGCCAGGAGGTGGGGGTCTCTTGATAAGGTAACCAGGGTTGCAAATAATCCTCTCTGTGCTTTGAATTAGTAACTTGTTAATAAAGTTTTCACCTTCATGATCCAACATATCAGGAATTTGGGGTTCACTTCAGCATATGAAGTAGATGTTTTAGGAAACAATGAACCATATTCTGGGTCACTTTCCCCAAAGAGAACCATATTCTGCATCATTTTCCCCACTTTTCCCCATGTGGCTGAAATCACCCAGTCTATTTTGTTCTCTGTAAAACACTCTTAACCAAACCTGCTTTAGAATCTTTCAATTCTTCTTTATTGGGCTTATCTGTCTTTTTGCCTCTCGCCTCCACTATCTTGGTATTTCAGATCCAAAGCAATGAGTCAGTGTTGTCTGAAAATCCAAATCTTTTCTTGTGTTTTCCGTACATTGCTTGCAAGAACTCATACAGGTCCTTCATGCTCACAAGAATCAGAGGTTCCTATGATAATCTGTCTGTTAAATGACATAAAGCAAAGTCAGTTATTATGTTTAGTGTTCCCCAAAGTGGGTGATTATGCTCCCCTCTGCAGTGGGGGTACTGGGGCTATGGGGGTGGCAGAGGATTGGGGTAGCTTTGAGTGAAAATGGGGTGTACTTTCTTTACTTTATTAAAAAGAAATAGGTTTCCAGGAAGGCGCTGAGTAATTAATTTTTCTGGAAAGGGAGTGATAGGCCAAATAGATTTGGGAACCTCTGAATTACAAGGAAAATATTTTAGCATTCCCAGACTCAAAAACCACCTACAGGGCCCGGACAGATGGCACAGCGGCGTTTGCCTTGCAAGCAGCCGATCCAGGACCAAAGGTGGTTGGTTCAAATCCCGGTGTCCCATATGGTCCCCCGTGCCTGCCAGGAGCTATTTCTGAGCAGACAGTCAGGAGTAACCCCTGAGCACCGCCGGGTGTGACCCAAAAACTAAAAAAAAAAAAAACCTACAAAATCATACTAAGTGGCACAGAAACCTAAACACACACACACACACACACGCACACACACACTCCTGTTAGATAAATACACAGTGTATGGAATAGCTCCAGAAAGGATGGGCCTGTTACGGAGCCTCACTCATGCTCAGATCACCACTGAGTCAAGCTTGGCTGCCAAGCACCTATACTGTGGAATCACAACTGCTGCAAACTCACCTCTCTAAGCCCCACACTGCTGGGGTGTGTCATTGATATTTATTCAAAATAGGCCACTTGCAAGTAAGGGCTTTACCCCCTCTGCTATCTCTTTAACCCTCCTCAATTTCTTTCCATTGGTGAAAATTGCTATTATTGTATGTCTTTTTGTTTTGTTTTGTTTTGTTTTGTTTGGGGGCCATTCCAATGATCGTCAGAGGTTACACCTGGCTATGCACTCAGAAATAGCTCCTGGCTTGGGGGACCATATGGGATGCCAGGGGGTTGAACCATTGTCTATCCTAGGTTAGCGCATGCTAGGCAAATGCCCTAACTCTTGCACCACCACTTCGGCTCCTAATATAGGTCTTTTGTAAGAATAAAATGCCATCCTTTTTTTTTGCAAACCTGGCCATGCTTAAGGTTTACTTCCTGCCTCTGTGCTCAGGTAGCACTCCTAACAGGGATGCTGAGAATCAAGCTCAGGTTGGTTATGTATAGGCAAGAGTCCTATCTACTGTATTATCTTCCTGTAGCCAGCATCAATAAAACTAAAAGCTGGAAGTAGGGAAGTAGCTCAATGGGGTAGAGGCTCTGTGATTAGGTGGCTATTATTATTGTGTTTTGCATGTAGGAGACTTGGGCTCAATCCCAGTCTCTCAACCACTGCTAGATGTAGCTCAACCCCAGAGCCAGGGAACACGTAGGCAAGATAAGTTCTGGAAGAATTTCTGAAAGACATATCTAGTTATTACTATTATTAAACTTTATTTTCTAATCCTTCTAAAAATGTGAATTTCATTAGATTTTTTTATATATTTTTAAAAATAAATTGAATCATTGTGATACAAAATTGTTCATGACTGAATTTCATAGACAATGTTCAAGCACCCATCCCCTTCATCCATGACTACTTCCTCCCACCAATGTCCCCAGTGTTCCTCTCGTCCCTTAAGCCAATATCTAAGGCAGACACAGTTTTTAGGCCAGGGGTCTCAAACTTGTGGCCCTCGGGCCATTTGCAGCCCTTTGTACAACATTTTGTGGCCCACAGCCAGCCTTCAGATATCGCAGTATTCGCGATTATTCGCTTACAGAATAATCGCAATAAAAATCGCATTAGTAAGGAAAAAATTGCATTAAACATTCGCATACCCCGAGCAGTTTCATTTGGGGTATGCAAATGTCTAATGCGATTTTTTGCGATTTTTTTTCTTACTAATGTGATTTTTTTATTGTGAATATTCGGTAAGCGAATAATCGCGAATAGTTTGCGCCTAGCGCAGATGTAATTTCCACTGCTCCTGCCCGCTGTCCCTTGCATTATCAGAGGCCTAAGGGAGAGAAAGGAGAGAAGGGAGAGAAGTTTATTACAAAATTAGATTTTGTCATACCTTCATCATGACTTCATCAAAGCCTGCAGTGAGAGAAGATTGATGACGAGCACAGACAATTTCAGGAAAAGAGAGATGCAGTATTTCTTTGTTGAGCACCACATGTCTTATTTGCTCAGAGAAAGTTACAGTGCACAAGGAATACAACTTGAAACGCCATTATTCAACTAGACATGCTGAGGAATGTGCAAAATATCAAGGAAATGAGAGAGCCAAGCGGGTTGCCAGTCTTAAAGCATGTCTTATGAGGCAACAAGATTTCCTCAAGAAAGCAACCAAAGAGAATGTTACATCAGTCGAAGCTAGTTACATGGTTAGTGAGATGATTGCTAAGGCAATCATCCTTCACAGAAGGAGAGTTTGTTTAAAAAAAAAATGCATGTTACAGGCTGCAAGTATTATCTGTCTGGAAAAGAAAGGTCAGTTTAGCAAAATCAGCCTTTCTGCCAACACTGTGGCAGAGCGCATTTCTGACATGTCAAGTAACATTTATCATCAACTGTGTGAGAAAGCCAAATGTTTTGATGCATGCTCAGTTGCTCTTGACGAGGGCACAGATATAACAGACACTGCACAGCTCACAATTTATGTCCGTGGTGTTGATTGCAATTTTGAATTGACAGAGGAGCTGCTCACAATAATTCCAATGCATGGCCAGACCACCGCTAATGAGATATTTCGGCATCTGTGTGATACCATTGAGAATGCAGGTTTGCCATGGAAGAGGTTTGTTGGAATAATAACTGATGGAGCGCCATTGACGACAGGGAGGAAAAATGGACTGGTGGCACTTGAAGAGGAGGGTGTAGAGAAGGCCATTGCTCTACACTGCATTATCCATCAGCAGGCCCTTTGCAGTAAATGCCTGCCGTGTGACAATGTGATGTCTGTTGTGAAATGCATCAACCAAATCAGATCCAGGAGCTTAAAGCACAGGAGGTTCTGTGCTTTTTTTAGAGGAAGTGGAGTCAGAATATGGAGATGTGCTTTATTTCACTGAGGTACGTTGGCTCAGAAGGGGAAATGTCCTGAAAAGATTTTTTGAGTTGAGAGAAGAAGTGAAAGCCTTCATGGAGAAGGATGGGAATGCTGTTTCTGAGTTGAGTGATCACAAATGGCTCATGGACTTAGCTTTTCTTGTTGACATCACACATAAGCTGAATATACTAAACAAAATGTTACAAGGCCCAGGGCAGCTTATCAGTGCTGCCTATAACAACGTGAGAGCATTCTCCACAAAACTTGTGTTATGGAAATCCCAGCTCTCTCAGAGAAACCTTTGCCATTTCCCAGCATGCAAGGAACTTGTGGATGCAGGCATACCATTCAGTGGTGAGAAATATGTTGATGCTATTTTTAAGCTAGAGAAGAAATTTGATCACAGATTTGAACACTTTTAAAAGCACAGAACCACTTTCCAAATTTTGTGGACCCCTTTTCCTTTGATGTGCAAGATGCCCCTCCTGTGCTTCAAATGGAACTCATTGACCTGCAATGCAACTCTGATCTCAAAGCCAAGTTCAGGGAGATTAGTGGAAAAGCAGACATGCATGGGCAATTTTTGAGAGAATTGCCCCCCAGCTTCCCTGAGCTTTCCCAAATGTTCAAGTGCACCATGTGCCTCTTTGGGAGCACATATTTGTGTGAAAAGTTATTCTCCACATTGAACTTCAATGAGTCAAAGTACAGGTCTAGACTTAATGATGATCATCTTCAAGCCATACTGAGGGTCTCAACTGCTTCCTCTCTAAAGCCAAATGTGGTTCAGATTTGTGAGAAGAAGCGCTGTCAAGTCTCTGGCAGCAAGGAATAGGCAAAAGATGCCATGTTCAGAGAACTGTTCATGGTCTTCACTCAATGTTCTATTCATATTCAGAAGAAATTATTAAAACTGTTAATAATGACGTTTGAGGACATTTTTTTTTTTGTAAAATCCCTTATGCGGCCCTGCCTCACCCTGACTTTGCCTCCTGCGTTTTTCAGGTAAATTGAGTTTGAGACCCTTGTTTTAGGCACTATGGCTTGCAGTAAATACTATTACAAAAAGAGTATCATGCATATCACTTTACTCTTTAGCACACAGTTCTCCACCAGAGTAATCGCTTCCCACTATCATTATTATAGTAGTTCCAAGAAAGATACATAATTTTTAATGATGAACGATCTTTTGAAAGATCCTATCTTTCTCCAGAAGAAAACGTAAAAGAATTTGCCTTCTTTCAATTGAGATAGAACATATTAAAAATATTTTGACTGATTTAGTTTTCATAATATATAAACTGTGTCATGTGAACTTCATAACTTCCTTATAAAATGCAGAACAGATTTTAATCTTCATACTTCTTTAGGCATTATTTTCACTTCTGCTACCTGTTTTGCTTATGTTGGTGGATCCAAAATTAGAAATGTCAACCACTGAGATAGAAAGAAACAAAGCAGTGTCAATAATAAATGTCAATGGTTTTTTTTTTAACATTTTTGTTTAATATGTGTAATGTTAAAAATTAATTTTAGGGGGCCAGAGAAATAGCACAGCAGCAGGGTTTCTGCCTTGTACACGGCCGACCTGGGACAAACCTGAGTTCTGTTCCCAGCTCAGAGCTTATGGTCCTTGGAGCTTGCCAGGAGCGATTTCTGAGCGCAGAGCCAGGAGTAACTCTTGAGCGCTGCTAGGTGTGGCCCAAAACAAAGAAACAAACAAAAGTAATTTTAGAACTAAATAGAGAGATAATATACGGGTTAAGGTTCTTGCTGGCATGACCCTGGTTTGATCTCTAGCACCACATACATGCCTGAGTAGGAGTGATCCCAGATCCCAGAGCCAGAAATAAACCCTGAGCACCTCTGAGTGTGACCCCCAAACCAAACATAAATTTCAGTTGCTCCTACTGCTACAAAAATGTGACCAAGAAATAGATTAGCACTTGTGAGATTAGAGGAAAAACAAACTTTATTTAACACATGTGAGCTATCGCCACAAAACGGTGGAGGCATGAATTCAGTTCATAAAGAATTTATATAGACTAGATGCAGGATACATTGATTCTATGGAAATATTTCTCACTAAACATATAATGGTTGCTGACATTATTGCTGACACATAAATAATTGGTACAACCAATGATGAATACAACATATTTTAAGTTTCATTTATACATCTACTAATTGTTTCTGATCCAGGTCACTTCTTACTTAAGCAACCTGATGGCTATTGTTCTCCCATCTTGTACTGGTCACAATTTTGTGATTCATTCATTTCTGCCCAACTCCTAGAATGGGACAGCCAGAGGTTCTGCCTTTTATTTCCTGCTTCTGCTCTAAATTTTTCAGTTCACATACCATTAATATTAAAGAAATCTTTAGGAAATTGGGCTCTAAGGTGTGGCTATAAAATGAAATAACAGTTGCTCATTAGTTTCTCTGTACTTCTGCAATTTGCCCAATGTGTATTTTAAAAGAAGAAACTAATAGAGGTAGTGAAATTATGAGGAAACTTTAGTCTAAACTTGAAACAGTTTCTGTACAAACAACAAATAGCCTATTACAACCTTTTAAGAGAAAATTGTGAACATCTTTTAATTAACGGGAGAAGCTTGCTCTGAAGTTTGTAATGTTGGCTTACAAGCTCAAATACAATTCTTTTTTTTTTTTTCTTTTTCTTTTGGCTCCCCGTCAGGGAATTGAACTCCGCTCTCCCGTGTGACAGGAGGGGAAACTCACCACTATACAAACAAGGATCAAATACAATTCTAACAGGTTATTCTGAGTTATTCAAACTAGCATTTGAATATGTCAGAATTCTAATTTACAAATCAAAAGCTAATCTTTAATAGATGTAATGAAATCTATCTCCAAGTTACCTTCCCTCTTTTGGGGGGATTTAGGTCATATAGTCAGGGGAGCATTATGTAATGCTTGAGAAATTGGATGAATGAAATATTAAATGGGACCCCAGATTCTCATGGAGCTTATAATTTATTGGACTAAATATTACATATAACTTAAGAGTGATTGGGGTCAGAGCAATAGCACAGTGGTAGGGCATTTGCCTTACACACATCTGACCCAGGACTGACCTGGGTTCGATCCCCAGAATCCCATATGGTCCCCTAAGACAGGAGTGATTTCTGAGTGCTTTGCCAGGAGTAACCCCTGAGTTGGCCCAAAAACCACTAAATAATAAATAAATATATAAATAAATACAGTGATGAAGTATGAGATAGGACAGACTTACAATGGGGTAAAGTTGACTTTATGTGCTAGGACTTTAATTCTGATTTAAGTTAGCAGATAAGATCTGTACATTTTTCTGTTTGTTTTTGGGTCACACTCAGCAGTGCTCAGGGTTACTCCTGGCTCTATGCTCAGAAAGCACTCCTGGCAGGCTCAGGAAACCATATGGGATGCAGGGATTTGAACCACTATCCTTCTGCATGCAAGGCAAACGCCCTACCTCCATGCTCCGGCCCCAAGATCTGTACATTTTAAGGGGATGAGGAAAGAGATGGTTCTAGATTCAATCAAATCTTTAACATTTCTCAGCATTAGTATTGCTTCTTTGGAACTGTTTTTTTTTTCTTTGATATTATTCCTGCCATCCTAATCTAACAAACACACAACTCCCCATCCTTATGTCCTTTCACTTGACCTCGAGTCTGATTTCAGGTAGGGGTACCCCAAAACACCATCCCAGTCACACTGTTTACATCCCTTGCTTTTAGCCTTAAAGTTTATTTGAGCTCTAACCACAACCAGTTTAGCACTGGAGCCAATCCATAAATAGGGATTTAAGATTTTTATATGACAGTCTTTAACTTCTGAGAAATAGGAACAGGGACACAAATCCCTTTCAGTCTCTGAAATGGGTTTTTCAAGGTTTATTCCTCATACTTCGAATTTCCTCCTTCCCTGTGTCTCTCCTACTCCCTGGGAGCATGTCCCCAAAATATTTCCTTTCAGTAAGAGTTTTAAATTCTGATTCCTACTGGAAGAGACCAGGAACTCCTACTTGAATGGTTGTTGCCTGGAGATTGTTTAGTTATGAAGTAGTCATATTTTTAGTGACTTTGAAAGGCTGAAATCCAGGCATTAATAAACAGAGTCCTTTCAAAAAAGGAAAGTGCAATGCCAATGTATATACTGAGAGACAGAGAGAGCAAGAGAGAGAGAGAGAGTGCAAGAGAGAGAGGAGAGGGAGAAAAAGTAAGAGAGAGAGCAAGAGAGAGATAGAGAGCAAGAGAGAGAGGAGGGAGAGAGGAGAGAAAGAGAGAAAGAGTGAGAAAGAGAGCAAGAGAGAGAGAGGAGAGAGAAGAGAGAGAAAGAGATTCATGAGACTATTCTTAGTTGGTATAACAGGAAAAGACCAGCCAAGCTCAGAATCACAACTATAGGTCAAATGCAATCATAGTCTTTTAAACATTTCCCTCATTTGTTCTGCTCTTCTTGCTCTTGTTTCTTTTTTTCTACAACTGACTTAATAGATTAGGCAAAAATTGTCTTGCTTGGGTTAAAGCCCACTTATTCTACAGAAACAAGGTATTAAGAAAATTAGGTTTTTCCTAATTTTATATATTCAACATTACACCCATCACCAATGTATCCACCCACTTATAACTATTTTTAAAATTCTTCCTAAGAGAGGGATAGGTCATTTTTTGTTTGTTTTTGTTGTTGTTTACTGTAAACAGCAAAGACAGCAAACATTAGAATATCTGAGTTAGGGGCTGGAGCAATATCACAACAGGTAGGGTGTTTGCCTTGCATGGGGCTGACCCGGGTTTGATTCCCAGCATCCCATAAGATCCCCCCAACCCCTCCAGGAGTGATTCCTGAGTGCAGAGCCAGGAGTAACCCCTGAGTGTGGCTGGGTGAAGTCCCAAAACAAATAAACAACAACAAATCTGAGTGAATAAAATAATTTGAGTGTTTGAATCTTAAAGAGAAATATATAAATGATGGGGTTTCTTCCTTTTTTATAAAGGAACATTCAATTTAGTCAAAATATTTATGAAATGTTAGTTTCAAGACTATTGTTATTTAAATAGGCTCAAACCTAATTTTTCTTTTCACAAAATTAATATATGGCATTGCCCCCTTGAATCATTATCTTATCTGAACTTGAAGTCAGAAAGACTGTAGTCTAGCCTAAATCCTGTGAATGTTCTGACCAATATTACTTTTATTTAATTAGTCAAACTCGACTTATCACAGATACATTCTTTCCAGGTTAGAGGCCAGTCTTCTCCACAGAGTTCTTTTTTTGTTTTGGGTTTTGGTTTTGGTTTTTGGGCCACACCCAGTGATACTCAAGGGTTACTCCTAGTTATGTGCTCAGAAATTGCTCCTGGCTTGGGGGATCATATGGGATGTTGGGGATCGAACCAGGGTCCATCCTAAATTAGCACATGCAAGGCAAAAGCCCTACTACTTGCGCCACTGCTCCAGCCCCTCCACAGAGTTCTTATAGAGCCGGGGAAGATTAGAAAGCATTAAGGAGGGCCCGGAGAGATAGCACAGTGGTGTTTGTCTTGCAAGCAGCCGATCCAGGACCTAAGGTGGTTGGTTCGAATCCTGGTGTCCCATATGGTCCCCTGTGCCTGCCAGGAGCTATTTCTGAGCAGACAGCCAGGAGTAACCCCTGAGCACCACCAGGTGTGGCCCAAAAATAAAAACAAACAAACAAACAAAAAAGAAAGCATTAAGGAATGGAGGATAAAAATTTGGAGTGGAGCAAGAAACTCAAGTTTTGGTTCAGTTCTTAAGGCACACACTAGATCTTGTTGTAACTACTTTAGCTCAAATTCTCTTGAGGGGAAGATTTGTCTCAAGTATGAGGTATGTCATTGTCCAAAATAGCACAAATTTGCATAAGTTCATTTATGGTATGGTTATTAATTTTGTTTAAAGTGAAGAGAAAACAATGCTATTATGTGTGAAGATAGAGACATGGTCAAGTCTTGAGAAGAGACTGCTAGTTTGTGAGATGAGGGGAGAAGAATGTAGCGTTCTGATGAGAGGTGCTTTGGAGAAGGGGTCAAAGCTAAAACCATGCTCTGTGGCTAGAAATGAAAGAAAAGAGCCTGACAAGGCCATTCACCTTCCTCCTTTCTCTCACAGTTCCTATTTATGATCATCCTTTCCTCTCAACAATGTGTGACTGCTTTTAACTTAGTCAGCCAGGCTTTCTCAAGAAAAGAAGGTTCAAGAAAAACTGGGGAGAGGAATTTATTATATAAATAACAAGGCCAACCTTCAAAGAAAAAAATGGGTTCTGATTTTATACCAGCAGAGTTAGCATGATCTAAGAGTTTATACACATTTAATAGTTTTTTTTCTGGGAAATTCAAGCATGTTTATGAGATTAGACAGTGAGTATGCATTGCTGAGGAATATATTATGAATAGAAAATGGAGGAGAGGGGCCAGAGTGGAGGCGCAAGTGGTAGGACATTTGCCTTGCACATGCTAACCTAGGACTGACCGAAATTCAATACCCCGGTATATGGTCTCCCAAGCCAGGAACAATTTCTGAGCGCATAGCCAGGAGTAACCCCTGAGTGTCATCAGGTGTGACCCAAAAAGCAAAAAAAGAAAGAAAATGGAGGAGATATATAATCAGGGATGTAGGTTTGTTTTTTTGTTTTGTTTTGTTTTTTGTTTTTTGTTTTTTAGTTTTTGGGTTACAACTGGCGGCGCTCAGGGGTTACTCCTGGCTATCTGCTCAAAAATAGCTCCTGGCAGGCATGGAGGACCATATGGGACGCCGGGATTCAAACCAACCACCTTAGTTCCTGGGTCGGCTGCTTGCAAGGCAAATGCCGCTGTGTTATCTCTCCAGCCCCGGATGTAGATTTTTATTGTGATGAATAAAAAAAAGATGAAGATAAGTCCAGGTGTTTTCCATTTTGTAGTCTCCATTGACCAGTACTGTTCAGTCAACAGTCTGGGGCCTCATGAGTACAAAGGTATTTGTGAGTGGTTGCAGAGATGGTACAATAGGTATAGGCAGCACTTTCCTTGTGCCATCTGACCCAGGTTTCATTCCTGGCACAGTATATGGTCCCCTGAGTCCCACCAGGAGTGATCCCCGAGTTCAGAGTCAAGAGTAAGCCCTGATTGCCACCAGGAGTGACCCCTCCAAAAATAAAAACCCAAAGATAAAACCAAATGGAATGTATGAGGTTTTCTTAGTCCAGTCAGAACTTAGTCCAGTCCAAGATGATTGCCCCAAGGAAGGATCGTCACATTCTCCAAACTCCACATCTCTGACCAGTCTGCATTTGCTTTATTAATCTCAGTGAGTCCTAAATTTGGGGGGAGATGGAAAGGAGCACTTGCAAGAAGTTTCATTATTAGGTTACACAGCCAACTGGCCACATTACCAATTAAGCTTATGACAAAGACTTCTGTATCTATTGATGTTTATAAATATCACTAATTCCACTCTCCACTATTATGACGTATGGGGGCACACTTGGTTGGTATTCAGGGGCTCTTTCTGGAGTTGTACTCAGGAATTACTCCTGGTAATTCTCAGAAGACTATATGGGATGGCGAGGATCAAGCTCAAGTCTGCCATGTGCCAGGCAAATGCCCTACCTGCTGTACTATTTCTTCAGCTCTATAATCCTAACTTTCACTAAACTGATTTTCTAATAAGGATAATCTTTGTAGCTTATAATCAACCTATCATTCTTTCCCATTTGACTAATGTACCACAACATGCTTGTATTAAGTTTATACTTGGGGGAAACTGGGGAGATAGTACAGGGCTTATGGCACATATGCCCAACCCTGGTTCAATGTTTCAACACCACCTGGTGAGGCCCCTGGTGGTCCCTAGCACAGAAGGTCTTCAACAGCACCTGAGTCCTCAGGCCCTAGCATTCACATGAATGGTCCACTTGGTCAAGAATTTTCAGGAATAGCCCCCAGGCTATTAAGCACAATTGGAGGCCCCTTTCCTAATGCTTCTAGCATAGACCATCATTGAATCAAAACAAAAATTAGTCAATTTTGAATTCCAATAACAAATAACTTTATATTTCTTATTTTTTCTTTTTTTTTCTTTTTTTTTTCTTTTTTTTCTTTTTTTTGGTTTTTTGTTTTTGGGTCACACCTGACGGTGTTCAGTGGTTGCTCCTGGCTCTGCTCTCAGAAATCGCTCCTGGCAGACATGGGGGACCATAGGGGTTGCCAAGATTCGAACCACTGTTCATCCTGGATCCACTGCATGAAAGGCAAATGCCCTGTGGCTGTGCTATCTCTCCGGCCCATAACTCTTTTTTATTTCATCTGAACTTTTTAGAAGGGTTGCAAGTAAAACTCAGTTTGATCACATTTCTATTCATATACCCTCCACGATCTATTCTCCACCTGCTTCTGCAGCGAATGAGCCACCTCCATCTCCTAAGCCTCCATCTAAAACCAGAGAGTCATCAGCCTTCACACACTATGCAATACTCTAAGTGTAAATTTCTTTTTAGCACAAGAAATTGTATGATGGGTTCCTTTTAAAAATTTTTATTAAAGAACTATGAATCAATAATTGACAATTGGGCTTTATATATACAATGTATATTTATATATAAATATTTATATTTATATATACAATGTCCTAGCACAAATCCTACCTACCACCAGTGTCAACATCCCTTCAGCTGTGTTCCTAGGTTTCCTCTTCACTACCAACTCCAGTCTATCACCTTGGCAGACACCTAGTTAAGTTTGGTTGTTGTTTTTTAGATCTCAAGTTTTCGGTGTTGTTGACCTTGGGGTTTAGATATATAGCTATATTATTCCTCTACATCATTGTTGTACCTGAGGCCCATGATCCCTGTCTCAACCACCTTTGCTACTCATCCATATTTTCTTCAATCTCTTCCTTTCTCTGTCCTTCTAACCTATGCTCTGGGATCAATATCTGGACACCCCTTTTATACATTGTACAATGGTTTCTTTTTTTTTTTTTCTTTTTTTTTTTTTTTGGTTTTTGGTCCACATCTAGTGACGCTCAGGGGTTACTCCTGACTATGCACTCAGAAATCGCTTCTGGCTTGGGAGACCATATGGGACACCAGGGATCAAACTGAGGTCCATCCTGAGTCAGCTGCATGCAAGGAAAATGCCCTACTCCTGTGCTATGGCTCCAACCCCAATGTATATTGGTTTCTTAAAGGAAAAACAATGTACCTTGTCTGTTTTCTCTCTTTCTTTTTTATCTCTCATACACACACACACACACACACAACACACACACACACACACACACACACACACGAGATTCATAAGTATCTGTAATGGGCCAGGCTAAGAAAAGTGTCTGAAATCAGATATTATATGCCAGGAACAGGGGCAGACTTATATATACAAAGCAAAAAGACCTAAAAATAGTGTCCAGAGGCCAGAGAAATAGTATAGGAATTAAGGCCTTTGCCCTGCAGGCATCTAACCTCGATTTGACTTCTGACACCACCAGGAGTATTCCCTTAGCACAGAGTCTGGTGTAAACCCTGAAAACCTCCAGGTGTGGCCCACAAACCCAAAATTACAATTTAGGGTGTTCATGTAAGACACATTGGCAAATCATGGGGCCGGAGAGATAGCACAACGTTGTTTGCCTTGCAAGCAGCCGATCCAGGACCCAAGATCGTTGGTTTGAACCCTGGCGTCCCATATGGTCCCCGGTGCCTGCCGCGAGCTATTTCTGAGCAGATAGCCAGGAGTAACCCCTGAGCACCACCGGGTGTGGCCCAAAAACCAAAAAAAAAAAAAAAAAAAAAAGACATATTGGCAAATCTGACAAGCTATTTTCTGCTTCTGAGATTAACCTAAGGAATATATTAGGTCAAGGAAACAGTATATGCAATGTCAGAGGCTGGAGCAGCCCACAGCAGGTGAGAGAGAGTGGTATGTGATAACTTCTGTATCACAAAGGCCTGAAGTGGTGGTGAAACTGGACAGGTAGGCAGAAACTGGGTCAGGAAAGCGAAGCATGCAACTAAAGAACTTCTAGGAAATTGTTGCCTCTGAAGATGTTTGGTAAATAAATTAATTTTGCATTGTATTTGCTTAAGTTATTGTAATAATAGAGGTTTAAATATGATTTAGGCCTCAGATATACAGCAGTCTAACTCAGTATAGACCGTGGCTTCAAAAATGGGAGTCACTGATGAGTGGCTAAAGAAATTGTGGAATATACACACAAAGGAATATTATGATGCTGTCAGGAAAAACGAAGTCATAAAATTTGCCTATACATGGATGAACATGGAAACTATTATGCTGAGTGAAATGAGTCAGAGAGATAGATATAAAATAGTCTCACTCATCTGTGGAATTTAAGATAAAGAAAAAAATTTTATAATAATACTCAGACACAATAGAGATGAAGGCTGGAAAGATCAGCCCATGATATAAAGCTTAGCACAATGAGTGCAGTTAGAGAAATAACTACACCAGCAACTATCATGATAATGGTAGTGAGTGAGAGAAATAGTATGCCTGTATCAAAGACAGGCAGGAAATGGGGAAGGAAGGATATGGCGGGAGGGCATTGACTGGTGAAGGGGGTGTACTTTTACTGAAACCCAACTACAAACATGTTTGCAACCATGGCGCTTAAATAAAGATATTATTAAAAATAAAAAGGAAGTCATGATACCAAATAGGATTGAGTAACTTTCGTTTGTTTCATTGGGTCACCAAAATGCTGTACTATAGACCTTAGGATTGCCCAGGTGCCTGAATGCCAATCTTTTCAGATTGTTGGGCTGAATCCTCTGACTGAATGCTGGAATTCACAGGCTGTTTTATGTGTGTTCTGACACCTAACCTGGTTCTCTCTGCTTCCATGATCAAAGCTCTGTTTCTCCCCTCTCCCCACCATCCCATTAGTGGTAAATACAAACTATAGTGGGAGATTTCTAAATGTTCTAAGAGTGGGATTCCTTTAAAGCAAAGGTATTGAGATTGTTGGTTACTTGGTGGACAAAAATACTTTAGCAACTCACTTCAATGCATTCTATTATTATTTCTTTTTCTTCCAGATGTCTACTATGCCACTGCTTACTGGATGCCTGATGAAAAGGCAGTCGAAATCAAAAACATACTGGACAGAAAGGGGGATGCCTATGGCTTTTACAATGACTCTGTGCTAACTACTGGCTGGGGTATTCTGGAGATCAAAGCAGGTTATGGTTCTCAAGACTTATCAGATGAGATCATCATGTTTGTGGCTGGTGTTTTGGAAGGTTACCTCACTGCCCAGTAAGTATCTGAGCCCTGATAGAGGACTACCACCTGCATCCCCACCCCTTTATGTGCCCAACAGCGATTCTTGTCCCCGGCAATGTCTGTTAGGACTCACTAGTGGTTAGAGTCCTTCCCATCTGGTTGAAGAATTTCATCTGTACCTGGAATAATCTTCCTGGAGGTTAAAAAAAAAAACACCCTGATTGTGTACTTTTCAAATCTTCTCTTCCTATGAAGCTGTCTTAAAAGACAACCAAGCCATTTCATCCCACTAATCATTTATCATTTCTTAGAGAGCAAATGAAAGGTAGAGGAACTCTTTAAGAACCACATACAGAGATTAATTAAAAACAAACCATAATAAGAGCATTTATTCTCAAAAGACATAAAGCAATATTTGCAAATGGGCAGAACCATTTCAGATAGAAAGCTCAGTATTGAATGCTAATGTTCCTTTCAGATCCATTGTTTCTTGATTCCTGTGTCCTCTAATATTATGAAAAATGACAGGGCTGTAGCTCATCATAATGTAACCAATATATATATTATTTTTAGAGGAACACTCAGAAAAAAGTGTCACACATTTAAACAAGTTCATGCTTCCATTTATATGAAAAGTGTCCTAGTGACTTGACATTCTTCTTTTCCTGTTTCTGTGACCTAGATTGTTGAGCATAGTTTGACCAAACCTCCTTTTGCATGGTTACCACTTTAGTCACAGTAAGTTGCAGAGCCAATCTTGATCACTTTCTAGTCCTGGAGATGGTATCAGATGTTGAGTTGTTGGGTCCTGTCTCCTCTTCTTTTATTTAAACTAGAAATTCCTGTTTTCACCTGTATCTCATAGTTTTATTGCCTAACCCGACAAATAACCTTAAGAGCACACGAGTAAGGAACAGACAAAACTGCATAAACTGAATAAGATTTTTTAAAATTCCTAAGACAGTATAAGATATATAAAAGACTACATGTTTTATCTTCTCCTCCAAGTCTTTACACACTTCTGCACACATTAGTCCTCTGAAATTATTTATATTGAGGAACAAGCTTGGGGAAATCATTCACACTGAAATGGTGTGATCTTTGCATGGTAAATTAAGTCATGAGTGATGTTTATAGTGGGTCATTAAGGAATCTGTGGTTTGAAGGAAGCAGCTTTCTCCTGGGAAGGTTGTGTAAGTATGTTCATGTCTTCCTTGAATATTACAACTAGGGATATCATAGACTTCATGATGATGAGAAAGATGAGAAAGCTTCTGACACAGATGATGCTGACCTTAAAACTCAGAAAATAAAAAATTCTAACATCTTCTGAGGGATGGCTTTATTGTTTCTTCTTTGTAATATAAAGTATTGACTTCTCTGATTATACCTATGGGAGGTTCATATATTCATTCTATTATATCTATTAATTTTTGAGCCATATCTGGTGGAATTCGGGATTTATTCCTGGCTCCATGGTTAGAGGTCACTCCTGGTGGGGCTTGGATAACAATATAGAGTGCTGGAGATTGAACCTGATCAGTTGTGGCCAATTGTCCAACCTGCTGTATTATCATTCTGGCACCTTAATAATTTTTTAAAAAGTGTATACTAGAACAAAAATTACTTAAATGTGTTGCTTATAGATAGACAAGGACACCCTGCATGCCATTTTCATGTCCACTTTGCCTTTTATACCAAGTCCTTTTCAAAGAAAAAAAAATTTCTTTTGTTTTATTTTTTGGGTCATACCCAGTGGCGCTCAGGGGTTACTCCTGGCTCTACACTCAGAAATCACTCCTGGCAGGCTCAGGGGACCATATGGGATGCCGGGATTCGAACCACCATCTTTCTGCATGTAAGGCATGCTATCTCTCCTTGCTATCTTTTCCAGCCCCCAAAGAAAAAAATTTTAATTAAATCAGCAAGAGAGACAGTAAAGGGTTTGCCTTGCATGCAGAAGAACAGTGGTTCAAATCCTGGCATCCCATATGGTCCCCCGAGCCTGCCAGGAGCGATTTCTGAGCATAGAGCCAGGAGTAACCCCTGAACACAGCTGGGTATAACCCAAAAACCAAAAACCAAAAAAAAAATCATACAATGTTCCAACACTCAGTCTTTCATCAGTGTTCATTTCCCTCCATCAATTTTCTCAGTTACCCTTCCCTTGTCACACCCCCAGCCATAAGTGGCAAACACTTCTCTCTTTATCACTCCCTCTCTCTCTCCCTCTTTCCCTTCCTTCCTTCCTTCCTTCCTTCCTTTTATCCTTTTAGGCATTGTGGTTTGCAATTCTGAAGGGATACCATGCATAGCACTATACTTTGTCTCTCAAGTCCCAATTTTTGTCCAGGCTGATCATTTCCAACTATTATTGTCATAGTGATCCTTTCTGTCTTCAATGCACTACACACCCAACATTTTGTTGTGATTGGGTATTATATGTAATTGGTTTTTTTATATGCCCCACAGATAAGTGCCTTTCCCTCTGATTCATTTCACTCAGCATAATACTCTCCATATCTATCCATGTATAAGCAAATTTCATGACTTATTTTTTTAACAGCTGAGTAGTATTCCATAGTGTAGATGTACCATTGTTTTTTTGTATACTCATCTGTTCTCAGGCACTTGGGTTGTTTCTAGATTCTAGATATTGCAGATAGTATTGCAATAGACATAAGAATGCAGGTGCCTTTTCTAATTTGTTTTTGAGTCCTTAGGATATCTTCCCAAGAGAAGTATTGCTGGGCCTAAAGGAAGCTCAATTACTAGTCTTTTTGAGGACATTCATATTGTTTTCCCAAAAGACTGGACTAGTCAACATCCTGATCAGTAGTGAATCAGAGTCCCTTTCTCCCCACATCCATGCTGAGACTGGCTGTTCTTGTTCTTCTAGCTGTGTGCCAGTCTCTGCGGTGTGAGTTGATATTCCATTGTTGTATTGATTTGCATATCCCTGATAATTAATGACATGGAGCATTTTTTTCATGTGCCTTTTGGCCATCTGTATTTCTATTTTGAGAAAATTTCTGGTCATCTCTTCTCCCCATGTTTTGATGGCTTTAGATTTTATTTTCTTGTTAAGTGTCATATATATCTTAGCTATTAACTCCTTATCTGATGGATATTAGGTGAATCATTTCTCTACTAGGTGGTCTTTGTATCCTGGTTATCATTTTCTTTGAGGTGTAAATACTATTTAATTTAATGTAGTCCCATTTGTCTATATTTCAAAAATATTGACACATCTAAGTCTTGTTCATAAGACTCAAACAAACCACCAGCTTCCTGTGTACTATGTCCCAATACTGAGGAGAGCAGACTTCTAGCAGCAGCTCAGGAGTAAAGAAGTAGTAAGCTGTGGGTCTGGGAATTGATCAAGAAGAGCTATTAAGCCTGATAGGAAAGAGGCTAGTGAACATTACACTAAAGAGTGGCAGGCAGGGGCCGGAGCAATAGCACAGTGTAGGGCATTTGCTTTTCATGAGGCCTACCTGGGATGGACCCAGTTTCAATTCCTGGCATCCCAGATGGTCCCCTGAGCCTGGCAGGAGCAATTTCTGAGAGCAGAGCCAGGAGTAACTCCTGAGCACCACTGAGTGCGGTTCAAAAACAAAACAACAACAAAAAAAAAGAGTGGCATGCAAAGAGGATCTTACTTGGAAGAGTAAGATAATAGCTTTATGCCTTTGTATGTGTATGGTGCTAAGGATCAAATGTTGGACTTCATCTATAAGCCATGTACTCTACCCACTAAACTACATTCCTAGCCAAGGTAACCTATTTAAAAAGAAACCAGGGGGACCCTAACATGGCAGATTTTGAAATGTTTGGCAGTTGTCAATCTCTGGACCACAGAATGCTCAGAGGTTCCTTAAATTGGAAAGATTAACCTCTGTCCATTTCTACTTTCAGTATTTGTGTTACCAAGTATTGAGAGAGCATTCCCTAAAGCTTTTCAACTAGTTTACTAAACAGAAGATGTTTGTGAGCTGGAAGAGAGGATTAAATGGAGGGAGGAAAGGAAGAGTATGAAAGAAAGAGAAGAGAGATAAGCACTTGTGTTTGTGAAGGGGGAGGAGGAGGGAGGAGTAAGAAGGAAAAGAAGACCAGATCCAGAAGAAGATAGGAAGGGGATCTAGTAGGAAGAAAGGAAGGAAGGGGGAAGGAAGGAAGGAAGGAAGGAAGGAAGGAAGGAAGGAAGGAAGGGAGGGAGGGAGGGAGGGAGGGAGGGAGGGAGGGAGGGAGGGAGGGAGGGAGGGAGGGAGGGAGGAGAGGTAGTGATAACATATCGAGTAGGGCTTTTGCTTTGTATGTGGCCAACCTTGGCTCAGTCCCCAACCTGGGACCCCATATGGTCCCCAAGTCTGCCAGGACTTCTGAGTACAGAACCAAAAGTAACCCTTCAGCACCACCAGATGGGTCCCCCCAAAAAAGCCAGAAAGAAAGAAAGAAAGAAAGAAAGAAAGAAAGAAAGAAAGAAAGAAAGAAAGAAAGAAAGAAAGAAAGAAAGAAAGAAGAAAGAAAGAGAGAGAGAGAGAGAGAGAAAGAAAGAAAGAAAGAAAGAAAGAAAGAAAGAAAGAAAGAAAGAAAGAAAGAAAGAAAGAAAGAAAGAAAGAAAGAAGAAAGAAAGAGAGAGAGAGAAAGAGAGAAAGAGAGAGAGAAAGAAAGAAAGAGAGAGAGAGAAAGAAAGAAAGAAAGAAAGAAAGAAAGAAAGAAAGAAAGAAAGAAAGAAAGAAAGAAAGAAAGAAAGAAAGAAAGAAAGAAAGAAGGATGGAAGGAAGGAAGGAAGGAAGGAAGGAAGGAAGGAAGGAAGAAAGAAAGAAAGAAAGAAAGAAAGAAAGAAAGAAAGAAAGAAAGAAAGAAAGAAAGAAAGAAAGAAAGAAAGAAAGAAAGAAAGAAAGAAAGAAAGAAAGAAAGAAAGAAAGAAAGAAAGAAAGGGGGGCCGGGAAGGTGGCGCTAGAGGTAAGGTGTCTGCCTTGCAAGCGCTAGCCAAGGAAGGACCGCGGTTCGATCCCCCGGTGTCCCATATGGTCCCCCCAAGCCAGGGACGATTTCTGAGCGCATAGCCAGGAGTAACCACTGAGCGTCAAACGGGTGTGGCCCAAAAAACAAAAAGAAAGAAAGAAAGAAAGAAAGAAAGAAAGAAAGAAAGGAAGGAAGGAAGGAAGGAAGGAAGGAAGGAAGGAAGGAAGGAAGGAAGGAAGGAAGGAAGGAAGGAAGGAAGGAAGGAAGGAAGGAAGGAAAAGGAAGGAAGGAAGGGAAGGAAGGAAGGAAGGAAGGAAGGAAAGAAAGAAAGGAAAGAAAGAAAGAAAGAAAGAAAGAAAGAAAGAAAGAAAGAAAGAAAGAAAGAAAGAAAGAAAGAAAGAAAGAAAGAAAGAAAGAAAAAGAAAGAAAGAAAGAAAGAAAGAAAGAAAGAAAGAAAGAAAGAAAGAAAGAAAGAAAGAAGGAAAAGGAAGGAAGAAAGAAGGAAAAGGAAGGAAGAAAGAAGGAATAGGAAGGAAGAAAGAAGGAAAAGGAAGGAAGGAAAGAAAGAGAGAAAGAAAGAAAGAAGAAAGAAAGAAAGAAAGAAAGAAAGAAAGAAAGAAAGAAAGAAAAGAAAGAAAGAGAAGAAAGAAAGAAAGAAAGAAAGAAAGGGGGCCGGGAAGGTGGCGCTAGAGGTAAGGTGTCTGCCTTGCAAGCGCTAGCCAAGGAAGGACCGCGGTTCGATCCCCCGGTGTCCCATATGGTCCCCCCCAAGCCAGGGACGATTTCTGAGCGCATAGCCAGGAGTAACCACTGAGCGTCAAACGGGTGTGGCCCAAAAAACAAAAAGAAAGAAAGAAAGAAAGAAAGGAAGGAAGGAAGGAAGGAAGGAAGGAAGGAAGGAAGGAAGGAAGGAAGGAAGGAAGGAAGGAAGGAAGGAAGGAAGGAAGGAAGGAAGGAAGGAAGGAAGGAAGGAAGGAAAAGGAAGGAAGGAAGGGAAGGAAGGAAGGAAGGAAGGAGGAAGGAAGGGAAAGAAAGAAAGAAAGAAAGAAAGAAAGAAAGAAAGAAAGAAAGAAAGAAAGAAAGAAAGAAAGAAAGAAAGAAAGAAAGAAAGAAAGAAAGAAGGAAAAGGAAGGAAAAGGAAGGAAGAAAGAAAGAAAGAAAGAAAGAAAGAAAGAAAGAAAGAAAGAAAGAAAGAAGGAAGGAAGGAAGGAAAAGGAAGGAAGAAAGAAGGAAAAGGAAGGAAGAAAGAAGGAATAGGAAGGAAGAAAGAAGGAAAAGGAAGGAAGGAAAGAAAGAGAGAAAGAAAGAAAGAAAGAAAGAAAGAAAGAAAGAAAGAAAGAAAGAAAGAAAGAAAGAAAGAAAGAAAGAAAGAAAGAAAGAAAGAAAGAAAGAAAGAAAGAAAGAAAGAAAGAAAGAAAGAAAGAAAGAAAGGGAAGGAAGGAAGAAGAAGGAAAAGGAAGGAAGAAAGAAGGAAAAGGAAGGAAGAAAGAAGGAATAGGAAGGAAGAAAGAAGGAAAAGGAAGGAAGAAAGAAGGAAAAGGAAGGAAGGAAGGAAGGAAGGAAGGAAGGAAGGAAGGAAGGAAGGAAGGAAGGAAGGAAGGAAGGAAGGAAGGAAGGAAGGAAGGAAGGGAGAGGTGAAAGAAAGGAGAGAGGACAGATAGAAATGTAAGGAAGAAAATAACAGCTCAAACTGTCTTTAGAAGACATGAAAAACAATTAAAATAAAAACTTATGGGCCCGGAGAGATAGCACAGTGGCGTTTGCCTTGTAAGCAGCCGATCCAGGACCAAAGGTGGTTGGTTCGAATCCCGGTGTTTCATACGGTCCCCCATGCCTGCCAGGAACTATTTCTGAGCAGACAGCCAGGAGTAACCCCTGAGCATTGCCAGGTGTGGCCCAAAAACCAAAAAACAAAACAAAACAAAACAAAACTTACAAGTACTGATAAAAAAAAAAACAGAAAGGCATTTTCTAGAGACTACCATTCTAGCTGCAGTTCTAAAAAAAAGTCAAATAAGTAGGGGAATTTCAAATTAGCTTGCATTTAAAGAGATCTCCTATGCCTAGTTCGAAGCTTAGGCATGTGGGCTCTGTCCCAACATACCTCAAACAGAACCCTGGAAGTTGGTTGGGTGATGGGGGAGATGGAGCAGGAAGGTAAGGAGACATCTTGCTCATTCCCTTCCTCCTCTTCTAGTGTGGTCCAGGAGATAGATAAAGGTTTCTTCTGCATTATTATGATGGGAGTATATTTCTCTCAAGTGGACTTGAGAGGCAGTGCTCACAGACTAGAACTCTTTCTGTAAGGGAGGATAAAGCAGGCACTGGATGGATTGTGGAATCTAAACCTCAGGACCCAGAGTGCATGTTCCCCCTGTGGAACTCTGAGGAAAGTGGCCCATAGCTCAATCTAGGGACAAACTCACCAGCAGTAATGTTATATCTCTGAGCAAAGGTGCCTGGCATTCTTTGTAGCAACACCCAAAGAGCTTTAAATTTCAATTCAGATTCAGAAGCTGTGAATCTGATCAGTAATGATAGGGAGGGAAGAAAGGCAAGTCACAAGCTAGCTTGACTGGTTGGTTTTCAGTTATATGTACATAGTTGTCTAAGAAACAGAACATCTATAGACCCAAACCTCATTTTATCAACTTGTCATATACTACAAAGGACTGTACTTGTCTTGAAAAAGTATGTCACCCCAACCCCAATATCAAGGTTCAACCTTGAAGCTAAGATGCCCATGTCTCAGCTGGGTGGATAAGTTTGGGTCAACTCTATAAACAGAGATGTACTTTTCCTGTTTGCTTCTCAGCTTGTCCCGTTGCACAGACCACATTCCCCCAACTCCCATTTTCATATTAAAAATGGAGCTGTGTCTTTTCAATTTCCCAGTCCTGGCACCAGGGAGGTATGTAAGGGGACAGAGGCTAGGAGATGGACACTGAAGACTCTCAGACCTACAATGAGGCTGAACCCCCTTAGAAGTTTCAGTTTGCTCTTTTAATATCAGAAATATGTATGAGACCAAATTGAAATATAACAACAAACATGTTGTGTTTATTCTTGTTGAACCATTCCATGGAAGCATTTCAAACATATGTTAGTTACCTAAACTTTTGCCACACTGTCCGGATAGGAATTGATCTTTAACTTCAGTTGAAGTTTTGTTCTGATCCTTTTGCACTGGATTGGAACTCTTGTCTCACCATTCTGCCATTACTGATGCTCAGAGAACAAGGTCTCTTCCTTATTCTTCTTTATATTCCCACAGACACTTGGTACAAGACTTCTGCTCCAGAAGTTACTTAATTACATGCTTATTAGGATTGCTGAGTCCCTGTTGCTGCTCTAATTCGATCAGATGAGTCAGAGCTTGAGATTCCTCTTGCCGTGTAATGGAAATGCATTGTCTAGCAACCTTGGCCAAGCAGAATGTCTTCCTGGCTTCTAATTCACTGGGGTGGCTCCATAAGAGTTGCAGATTCTATCTCTGATGTCTCGCTAATGATGTAAAAACTGATCCACAGAGACTGATTTTTAAATAAAGTGAGTCATGTAACTTTCTGGGAAGCATGATGATGAGGGTGGGAGCAGTGAGGACTAGTCTATTCCATTTTTTAATGAATCGGTGGGCTTTTATGTCACTGAAGCATCTGCTAACATGAGAGCCTCCTGAAATTTCCCATGTGAAGGAGTCAATTCACCGCTTACATACTCATATGTTACTTACTCATTTGTTCCACTGCCTTGTGCAGGGCTCTGGGCAAGGACAACTCCTATTTAGTTAATAGGCAGATGCTACAATTGTTAAGACAAAATGAAAATAGATTATCACAAGACTAAAGCATCGGCAGAAGGAAGTTGTGATTTTCTACCATTAATAGCCCAGGAACATCTTCTATGGCTGGGGTGTGGCTCAAGGACAAAGTGAAAGTCTTGCAAGCATGAGACCTAGATTTGATTCCCTACCACCAACAAAAGAAAAAAAAATCTCTTCCACATCCCTCCCCAGTATGCTCCTTTTGATATTACTCACGGAAATGCTTCTAGGTCAAGGCCAAAGACAAAGTAATATTCAGTAAGATGAAGTCCACCCTCAAAATCATTAAATGACTGATCATTTAATTAGTAATAATTAGTAATTATACTGAACTTAATATGAACCATAGAATGATGATGATGCTTGCTAGCATTTATGTTGAACTAAAATGGGTCACACATTATTCAAAGCATCTTACATATATTAAATTATTTCATCCATATTAGTATCTTCCTATGTGCTGGAAATTGGGGTACAGAGAAGGTAAGTAGCTAGATGAAAGTCAATCAACTAGCAAGAGCCAGGATTAGGAAGCAGGCTGTCTGGTTTCAATTTGTGCTCAGGTGTGACACGCACCATGGGAAGTGCACCATGGAAGTACTGATATTGTCTCTGGACCCAGGAAGTTAAGTCAATTAGTGGTAAAGGGGATAGCAAACAATTGATAGTAAACTAGAGGTGGCAGCCTGAAAGATAAGAAATGAAAGCTAAACACAATCACTTGATGAAAAAAAGGAGCTGGAGAGATAGTACAGTATAAGTATAGGTAGGGCACTTGTTTGCACATGGTTTTATTCCAGCATGGCATATGTCCTCCTCCCCAAGCCTCACCAGGAGCACGTCCTTAGCACTGCATGTTATGGCCAAAAAAACAAACAAACAAAACAAAAACAAAAACAAAAATTTAAGCATTTGCAAATGCTTTGAAGAAAGAGGCTCTCACACCATGGATTTCATTAACTCAAGGACCAAAACCTGAAAGATTTCAAGGGAAATTTGAGTTGCTTCAACACAATAAAACTATGTTCTCTCTTTTTATAATTTTAAATTTTAATCGCTGCTTATAAGCTATTGTCATTTGTTTAGTTTCTGTTCTAGAAATTACTTGATAAAAGATCTCTTAATTTCCAAAGTACAGGGACCCAGAATTCCATTTGCCTTTGGTTTCCAATGTTAATCTCTCTGGAACAGGAAAAAGCAGTACAGTAAAATCAAAACAAGACTTTTAACTTTCCCTTCAGGGCATGCGAGGGGCTCACAGAGTGAACTGCCCACTTGGTGCAAACGTAAAATGCTGGGACACCAAAGTAACATGTAGCTAGACTTCCAAGTAATATGGAACATCCCTCAACAGGAAATGGAACAGGAAACCGGAAGTGGAGGCCTGCTGGAGTGATGGAAACTGGGCTCTACTGGTGGTTGAGAGCCAGGGCTTTTAGGGCAGTGGCAGAGGCTGAGGGCTGAAAGAACGTTGCAGCTTTGGACTGTTGATAAACTAGAAAAGCTACAGAGAAATTCCTGCTGGTGTTTTATCTTATATTATAGGCTCATAAGAAACCAGGAATTTAAGTAGTCACCCACGAACCCAATTAACCACGTGTGGTTCCATTGCAGGTTGAGCTGCACTATTCCCAGCATGAAAATGAATATTTACAAATATTCAGAAGATGAGAAAACACAGAGCACACAAAACAATTCTGAATACTAAAGTAGTATAGATTTGTTGCCTCAAAAGATAAAGGGTAAAAAAGTAATAAAAAGAAATGTGATTTGGGGGAGTCCTTTGTAAGAAACTTCAACATATATATGTTGATATATATACACCCAGTTCAAGTTTCCAACAAGGCATCTGATAAAACATAGGTTAGTCAGACTTGACAAGGTAACAAGTGAGATTTTTATCAAAGTCAGAAAGAGATGATCCTGACTGGAAAACAGAGCCTCTCAGATTGCGACAACGTGGCAAGTGAATCTATAGAAAATTCAGGATAAGGAGAATAATATAATCGTTTTGTTTTGTTTTTTGTTTGTTTGTTTCTTTGGGCCACACCCAGTGAAGCCAAGGGGTGCTCCTGGCTTGGGGGACCATATGGGACACTCCATCCTGGGTCAGCCATGTGCAAGGCAAGCACCCTACTGCTGTGCTACCTCTCTGGCCCCAAGGAGAATAACCTTAAAAGCTCTCAGAAAGAAAAGGCAGTTACTACAAAGTAGTCTCATCTAGACAACATGGTTCTCATCAACAACCACACAGAGCTAAAGATACAGGGATTATATATAACATATTACCCAACACTACACTTAGGGATCACTCCTGGTGGTACTTGAGACTTGAGGGATCACATGACATCCAGGGACTGAACCCAAGTCAGCATGTACAAGTTATTTTATAATCCTTTAACCATCCAAGAGTGAGAGAAAAACATTTTTTCAAATAGATAAAATATTTTACGACTTAACCATCTATTAAACAATTGCAGGGTATACTTTTTGACAGGAAAGCAAATGGGAAATTTGAATATAAGGAACAATAATTAATACAAGAAACAAATTATCAGACTTTAATGTTAAATTTTAAAAAAATGTTGGCCACATGCATCTTCTAACCCATGAACCCACCACAGTACATAATAAAAATCAAGTTTAAGCATGGCACTATGAAGTGCTGGGTGGGGATTGAACCTGTTTCAGCTGCATGCTAGCCCCTAGCTATAAAATACCGTATTTTTCCTGCGTATAAGACGACTTTTGAAACAAAAAAAAAGTCAACCGAAAATTGGGGGGTCGTCTTAGACGCCGAGTATATGCCGCTAAACAAAAATTGTCTGAATATTGCCACAAAACGAATTTTCCAACTCGATCCTGCACCAATCACTGCAAGGCTGCTCGGACCGCCTCTCTAACTCAGCCAATCCAAGCAGGCTTTTTAGGCATGCAAATTAGACAATGTTCTTGACCTGAATCTACACTGTCAAAAGCCTGCTCAGTCAGAGAGGAAGTCTATTCCAGTAGAACCTTTGAACCTTTGCTTGTTGTGATTGGTTCACTGTGGTACATACAGTTGCAGCACAGGAACGTTCTGTCTAATATAGCGAATATAGGCCTAAACCTATGTTTTAACTGCAAAATTAGGGAGTCATCTTATTACGATACTTTAGGTCTTCCAACACCAAGTGTTGGTGAGGCTAAGGAACAAGCAAACCTAATGGAACTTACAGAAAGGTAAATTGTTTCAACCACTATACCTAGGCAGTTCTACTTGTATATGTCTCATATATTTTTTCTAGAAAAACAAAGTATAAAAACAGACCTTTCAGTTGTGTTTGCAGATACACTATGATAATGAAAAATCAAAACTAGACAGATATCTGTTATGGGAATGCACTTATGAATTGTTACATAGTCATTCCATAAAATACTATCTGTGGAGAGAAAGAATAAATTTAAACTGCAGATGATAAAATTGATATATTTTTGTTTTGTTTTGTTTTGGGCCACACCAAGCATTGCTTAGGGATTACTCCTGGTTTTACACTCAGGAATTAGTCCTGGCAATGCTCACAAGACAATACGGGATACTAGTAATCAATCCCGGCCAAGGCAAGTTACCTATCTGCTATACTACTATCACTCCAGCCCCTCAAATAGATATATTTTTAAATTTATTAAATTAGTTTATCTCACTAAACAAATAGGCAACAATGGTAGTGTGATTGCATGCTTTTGTATGAAATATGATAAATACTCTGCTTATGGTTTAATATATATGTAGTGGTAGTATGAAAATAAGCATGCAAATACAAATTACTGACTCAACACTGGTAACCTTTGGTTAGAAGGAAGGAGAATGGAATGTTGTGAAGGTGTAAGAGGAATTTCAAATTTATCTAATTTCATTATCTTTATAAAATATATTCCCTACATATGACAAGATATAATATATTAAGTTGGTAGTAGATACTTTGATAATTACAGAATAGCTATGACATATTCTATGCATTGCAATTATTTCCCTTTTTTATTGTATGTTTGTTTGTTTGTGGGCCACACCCAGTGACACTCAGGGGTTACTCCTGGCTCTATGCTTAGAAATCACTCCTAGCAGGCTTGGGGAACATGTGGGATTGTGGGGATTGAACCCGTGTCAGCCACATGCAAGTCAAAAGCCCTACCCACTTTGCTTTCGCTTTAGCCCCTGTTTTCCCATTTTATATATTTTATAATATAAATATTTTATATTTTTCATTTTTTATTTATAGTTTTGCTTTATTTGAGGTCTGGGAATAAAAATAAGGTATGAGTAATAGAAAACCTGTCTTTCAAATGTGTGGTATTAGTTTGATCCCCATCATCACAAGGGGAAGTAGAAAGAAAAATAAATAATTAAAAATACATCAGAGAATGTTTGCAATAAGGGATATCCTTTTTAGCCAAAAGATTGGATAATATTCTGTGATGAGAGAAAAATAGAAAAATAATCATTTTTTCTATTGTTTCAGACACATGCATGACCACTTTGTAAACCTCTACCCTCAGCTGATTAAGAAACCTTCAGTCGTGAATAAAGTGAAGGATTTTATGATGTACGTATAACAACGCTCCTCTTCTCATTATTGAGACTACAAGACCTGGATCAGTCATAACGATAGCAGTGTTTATCTTGCCTATTTTCTTTTCTAGCTCTCTCTTTATGAGGCGTTGAGGGTGGGAGCGGGCCACACCTCGTAGTACAGGAGGCGGTAGGTGGGTGGCATTATTCCTGGACCTGTGCTCATGAGTGACTCCTGATGGTGGTCAGGATGGAACCTTGCCAGGTTAGCTGTGTGTAAGACAGAGGCCTTACCCCTGTGTTATCTCTTCGACTTCTCCTTTTCTGGCTCTTTGATAGGCTTTGGAGTAGTTCTCTTAGGGATAGCATATTTTAGTAATGGCATAGAAAGAGGATGAAGATAGCATCCTCTAATTTCGACTTTCTAGCTCTAGTTGGCATTGAGGAAGGCAGGAATTATAGCCTGTAGAATCCTCTCTCCTGGAAAGGCCCAGACCTACAGGTGCTTTCTTTTTGAGGTTCTGCTGACTTATCCCAGATGGGATGTTAATAATAGCTGAAGTCCTTAGCATCCTCTGAAAAAACATTTACATTTGAACCTTTTCCTAAAACCAATAATTCTTGATATTTTAGAAAATGTCTTTTTGTGTGATGACAGGCTAGAGTTTAACTTAGGGACAGAAGAATTTTTGGTTTGACTTTACAATCTCCACACCAAACTCCCATTTCACTGAATGCTCAAGTCTTGTAAAATACCAGCTAAATCACTGAACTCAATTGAATGAAACCAAGGACTTTGTATTCTAACACAGATATAGATATAGCCTCAACAGATAAGAAATAGCTTTCAGGGGCCAGAGCAGTGGCGCAGGTGGTATGGCATGCAGGCAGTAGGGCTTTTGCCTTGCACATGCTAACCTAGGACGAGCCACGGTTCAATCCTCCAGCATCCCATATGGGCTCCCGAGCCAGGGGCGATTTTTGAGCACATAACCAGGAGTAACCCCTGAGCATCACCGGGTGTGGCCCAAAAATCAAAAAAAAAAAAAAAAAAAAAGAAAAAGAAAAAAGAAAAGAAAAGAAATAGCTTTCATATAAAAGGTCTGTTCACATTATTTAGTTCCTATAAAGTAAAGAAAACTAACAGGTAAAAAGAAACAAGGCTTTTTGCTAAATATTACTGGACAGAGGTATTGATCAGATACTAGAATATCTGAAGGAATGGATCATTAACTAGAATAATCTGTGAGAAATAGAGACACACACAGACCACCTTGTCTTTTGAATTTCTTCTGTTGTTTAACTTTACAACCTCTTCTATATAAAAGGAAAGTTAATTGTTTAATTTTTTCTGATATATGAGATAACAACATTTTACATAAAGACTATCTGGTCTAGAGCCGGAGAGATAACACAGTGGTAGAGCGTTTGCCTTGCTCACAGATGATCCAGGATCAAATCATATGATCAAATCATAGCATTCCATATGCTCCTCAGAGCCTGTCAGGAGTGATTTCTGAGCACAGAACCAGGAATAACCCCTGAATACCACCTGGTGTGACCCAAAAACAAAACAAAACAAAAATTATCTGGACTATGTGTGATATCTTTAGCCTTCAGAATTAAAGGTTGGAAAATATCATACCCATGTTTGGTTCTAGATAGTGTATGAAGAAACTATAGTGAAAGAGGAAGAGCCCCAGGAAGAAATTGCAAATCTTTAGAATTTTCTTTTTTTTTTTTTTGTTTTTTTTTTTTTTGTTTTTTGGGTCACACCTGGCAGTGCTCAGGGGTTATTCCTGGCTCCAGGCTCAGAAATTGCTCCTGGCAGGCACAGGGGACCATATGGGGCGCCGGGATTCGAACCGATGACCTCCTGCATGAAAGGCAAACGCCTTACCTCCATGCTATCTCTCCGGCCCCTAGAATTTTCTTTACTATCCTTTTAAAGTGTCTGAGTATATGAGTATATAATGTTGATGGTTGCCTAGATTTAACTTAGTTTTGTATAAGCAACCATGGAAAAAACTAGCACAAATCTAATTTTTCTTCCAGGAAACAAGATGAATGGACTCGAAATAACATCAAAGAAAAAACAAATGACCCTTATTGGAGGCACGTGGGATATGTTATGTCACAGTTGGATGGAATGTATGTGGGGGCAAAGAAGAGAGCTACATTAGAAGGGACAAAGGTAGGCTTTATAAAATGTGTCTGAATTCTTATGGTACAGCAGTCATATTCAACATCATCTTTAAAATAAAGCCTGAGGAGCTAGAGTGATAGTACAGCACATAAAGCTTGCACGCAGCTGATCCCCAGCATTGAGATATGATTTGATCCCCAGCATCGAGATATGGTCCCCTGAACCCTTCCAGGAGTGATTCCTGAGCACAGAGCCAGAATTAAGCCCTTAACTACCACTGGCTCTTGCCCCAAACTCCAAATAAAGTCCAATGAAATGCTGATCAAATTAGGACTAGAGCATTCCTAGCACACAATACTGTCTTATCCACCCTACTGCTAGCATTGTCACACAGCTGAACATAATTCTGTTTTCTTAATCTACTTCATAGGACTATGTATTGTGGTAGATTCAGCATCTGGTATGAATGCACTGTTGTTTAACCTAATAAAATTATTATTTGAGAGTAAATGTTAGGATAAATGTCTAGAAGTGTACAAGTTGTATCATGGCACATGCACATATAGTCTCACAGTTTTTTTGGGGGGGGTTACACCCAACCAGCACTCAGGGGTTACTCCTGGCTTTATGCTCAGAAATTGCTCCTGGCAGGCACAGGGGACCATATGGGATGCCGGGATTTGAACCACCGTCCTTACTGCATGCAAGGCAAATGCCCTACCTTCATGCTCCAGCCCGACACAAAATATTTTTTATTGAGGAAAAACTAAAGTTGTTAAAGATTCAAAGGAACCCAAATATCCACTTTGTGGAAACTTTGTTTTGCAAGGTATATATAACAAATAGACAATGACTGATATAGACAATGACTCAAAAGTTCTAGATTGACTGTAGCCTTACATGTAAGAATCGAAATCAAAATTAAAATTAGATTGAAAGGTACTATCTGTCAATTTGGTAAAACGTCTAAAACATGAAGGTATAATCTGTGCCAAGTCAGTGGCAAAGAAAGGTACTTTCCTAAATGCTGGTGGAAATAAAAATGGTACATCCATAATGAGAAGGAAATCTGTAACTCAGTAACAAAATCTCATGTTCAGAATTCCCACTTTGAGAATTATTACAAGAATTTATAAGAGACAAAATACAAATCTGATCATTGCTGATAATTTGTAAAAGCAAAAGACCAAAGTCAGCCAAGTATAATGACAACCATATACATAAACAATCTAACTGTAAATTAATTTTAATGTATAGATCTCTGGGGCCGGAGAGCTAACATAGAGGAAGGACATTTGCCTTGCATGCAGAAGGATGGTGGTTCGAATCTCGGCATCCCATATGGTCCCTCGAGCCTGCCAGGAGAGATTTCTGAGCATAAACTCAGGAGGAACCCCTGAGCACTGCCAGGTGTGACCCCAAAAACCAAAAAAAAAAAAAAAAAACAGAGAAGAAAGAAAAAAAAGTATAGATCTCCATATCCTATAACCTGCAAGATCTGTTATTAAACGGATAGAAAAAAAATAAGCGTAAATATCAATATATATTATATATACATTTTATATAAGATGAAATTAGAGGTTGGAGGGATAATACAGAAGGCAGGACTCTTGCCATGTACACAGCTGACCTGGCTTTAATTCCAGATACCACATATGGTCTCCTGTGCATTGCCAGGAGTGATCCCTGAGCTCAGAGCCAAGAGTAAGCTTTGAGTAATGCTGGATATAGTCCCAAAATACAACAAAAACCGAACAAAAAAGTAAATTAGATAGCTGTATGGAGAAACAATAAATATTTGCTTTATTTTAAAGTGGAAACAATGAAATAATAAACTAAAAATAAAAATAAAAATAGTGACCTATGTAACTTATAAAGACTAGAAAAAATGGGGCATGAAAATTATATTTTCTGAATGTGCTTTAATTTGCATGCTTGATTTGGGAACCATGTAAATACAATTCATAACTATAAGGAGCAATATTTGCAGAATAGAAAAGGCAATTCCTAAAAAGTCAAAACAAGTTGATGCAAGTCGTCTCTGTATTGTGTTCATACATAGGAAACAGCGAACAGCAATTTTTGTGTTTTTGTTTTTGTTTTTGGGACACACCCGGTGACTCTCAAGGGGTTGCTCTGCTAGTGTCTCATAATCACTTCTGGCTTGGGGACCATATGGATTCTGTGGGATCAAATTACATGGTCCATCCTAGGTTAGTGCATGCAAAGGCAAATGCCCTACCACTTGTGCCACTCGCTCCAGCCCCAGAGAACAGCAATTTTAAGGAAACTTTAGAACAAATCATTGTTGTGTATCCCCTGTGCCATTGATCAGAACAATTCTCAGTAAGAAAGGAGATCAGGATATTAAGAAACTCCTAGAATTCTGTAATATTGCTTCTTAAACTGCAAAGTGGGCATATAGTTTTTGCCTTTTACTATATTTTCTTAAGTTGTTCTCTATCATGTATAGATATATCAGCCTTTTAATTAGGGAAGATTCTGGATCAAGCTCAAAGCTTCATACATGTGAAGGGTGCACTCCACCACTGAGATATTATTCCCCAGCCCCTTAGAGCATGACCCTTAATTTTAAAAATAAAAACAAATTAAAACAAAAAATAAATCTGTCTATAGCATATGATATTAGCTGCCTTATATTTTAAAACATAGAATAACAGGGAAAAAATCATTAAATAGCTCATCTAAATTATCCAAATGGTTTCTAAATATCTATTAACCTTTGTTTTCTTTTTCTTTCTTCTTCCCTTGATGCTGGAGAATCAATCCCATCAAAGAAACACACATGCAAGACACACTCTACACTGAGTTACACCCTATACTTATACTTAGTTTTCATTTAAAAAAAAGCCTACATACAGTGCAATGATATTATTTTTCCTCTGGTCAAACTAGGAAATAAACTAAACTGTGTAATATGTACTTGAGGCTGTAAGAGCATGATATAAACACAACCAATGAAGGCAATTTGGCAATATCTAGCAAAATCAAAATCACCTCTAGGAATCTAGCATATAATATCATACATATACAAAATATTGAACTCAAGACTAGGTTTTTGTCATATTTTTTTTATAGAAGGAGAGACCAGATTACCAATAAAAGCACATCAATAAAAATACTGATTAAGAATACGAAGTACAACAGTGCCAGAGATGGTGGCACAGGCCTTAAGGCATCTGCCTGTGCGCGCTAGCCTAGGATGAACCGCGGTTCAATCCTCCGGCATCCCATATGGTCCACCCAAGCCAGGAGTGATTTCTGAGCGCATAGCCAGGAGATAACCCCGGAGTGTCATCTAGGTGTGTCTGAAAAAACCCAAAAGGAAAATAGAATATAGAACAAGGATGAGGAAAGCTTATACAGTATAAAAAGGTGCTTGTCTTGCATGCAGCAACAACTCCAGCAGTCATCCAGTCTGATCATTGCTGCAGCATTGGTGCTGTTGAGGTTAGTCTTCTACCAATACATAATCAGAACACAAAGCCCTGTAGTGAATAACTCCTCCTGTAAGCTCTGGTTTCTCAACAAAGGCTGATTCTCTCCAGAGGTTATTTGGCAAATGCCTGGAGGCAGGTTTTGGATGCTCAAGACTGAAAGTGCTGCTGAAATCTAGTGAGTAGGGCCTAATGAGTCTGCTCACTACAATGCACAGCCCTTCCTCCATCAAGAAAGAATTCTGGTAGCTCTGACTGGAACATATCACAAGGAGTTTGACGTGCAATTTTTACATGGAGGATGTCTGGGCTTAATCCCTTCTTTTTTTTTTTTTTTTTGTTTGTTGTTTGTTTTTGGGCAGCACCCGGTGACACTCAGGGGTTACTCTGGCTATGCGCTCAGAAGTTTCTGCTACTGGCTTGGGGGACCATAAGGGGACGCCGGGGGATCGAACCGCGGTCCATCCTAGGCTAGCGCAGGCAAGGCAGGCACCTTACCTCTAGCGCCACCGCCCGGCCCCGGCTTAATCCCTTCTACTGCATGGTTCATCTAAGCACCAAACTAAGAGTAAACCCTGAGGCATTATAGCAAGTGATTCACAGGCTAAAAGAAAAAAAAAAGAGTAAGACCAGTACTTGGCTCAAAATGTATCTGGAGAGATAGCTGAAGAAAAATCAAGTACTTGCTTCATTCCTGAGGCCCCAAGAACACCTGGGTAGCCACATCACTGAGATCAAGCAGTTACCACATCTCCTAATCTGTGCTAAACAACCACTTTATGTGCAGAAGACATTCTTAGAAACTGTAAAGTAAAAAATGACTTATGGTGCTGGAGAGATAGCATGGAAGTAAGGCGTTTGCCTTTTCATGCAGAAGGTCATCGGTTCAAAACCCGGTGTCCCATATGGTCCACCGAGGCCTGCCACGAGCGATTTCTGAGCATGGATCCAGGAGTAACCACTGAGCACTGTGGGGGTGTGACCCAAAAAACAAAATAAATAAATAAATAAATAAAAATCAATTAAAAAAATGACCTTTATAAGCAATCACAAAATCTAATGTATTTTCTTATGAGAGTTCATTCCCAAAGAAAATAACTGAATGCCCTTATCCCCACCATCTCTACCCACCCACCCAGGAAACTTAGAAATGAAATCTTAGAGTTCAACCCAATGTTAAATTCAGGGTTTCTTCTTTTTCTTTTCTTTTTTTATTTAAACAACATGGTTACAAGGTTGTTTATACTACAGTTTTTTTTTTCATAAAGTTGTTCATAATTGAGCTACAGTCATACAATGTAGAATAACTTTCACCAGTGCACATTTTCTGCCACCACTGTCAACAGTTTCCCTTTCACGTTCCCTAAAGCCCTCTTCCCTCTCACTCATCCTCTCCTGAAGGCCTCTGAAACAGGCATTTTACTTCCCTCTCTCCTTCCCACCTTTCCTCAACCCTCCCTCTTTTCCTCCCATCTTTCACCCATCTCTTTCACTTAACTTCCCTCCTTTCTCCTTCCCACTCTCCGACTCCCTCTCTCTCATTTTATTTCCTTCTCTCTCTCCACCCTTTTTCCCTCCCCTCTTCTCTCTCCTTTTTTTGGCACTGTACTGTTAACTACTGTTAATGACAGGGTGCCATGCATGTATGTCCCTTTCATAGTAGACCCTTCTCTAAGTGTAGTCTTTTTCTTTCCCCAGCCCATGTCCATGTTTCAGATTCAGTTTCTGAACTCTGTCGGAGACATGTTGGACCTGATTCCCTCCCTCTCACCTACAAAGAACTCCAGCCTGAAGTTTTTTAAGAGATGGGACATGGGACATTGCTCTGCTCTAATTAAGGTAAGATGCACACTCTCACCTTTCTCTTTCATCTGATCTGGCCCACTCAAGACTTTTTTTTTTTTTTTTTTTGGTTTGCTGCGTTTGCTGCTCAGGGGTTACTCCTGGCTAAGCGCTCAGAAATTGCCCTGGCTTGAGGGAACCATATGGGACGCCGGAGGAATCGAACCGCGGTCCTTCCTTGGCTATCACTTGCAAAGCAGACACCTTACCTCTAGCGCCATCTCACCGGCCCCTCAAGACTTTTTCCATATGTCACCAAGAATAGAGGCATCTTCTCACTTTGGCTATAGCTGTAAATTTGATCTTGGCTCAGTCTTTGATCACAGAAGAACTACAGGGACTGATGGAGAAGCTGAATGGACATGCTTAGCTCTGTTCCCTTTTCTTTGCTCCCTGTGTCTGCTATGCATGCCTTCTAAAAATTTACATTTACAATGCTAGGGAAAAGTGTTTTTTATACATATAAAAATAAGTGCTGGATTCCTTGGCCCTCTTTGCACAGATTAATAAATACAAATATAAATACTTGAATGAACTTGACTCTTCTAGCTTTCCAAACCTTTAGTCAGTTGGCTATGGACCTCTACAGCATTGATTGTGGGTTCTGGCTCTAGGTTCTTCCTGGATTTGAAAACATCTATTTTGCTCACCTCAAGCTAGGTATACATATGCAGCCATGCTCAGGATATATAAACATTGGGACTATCAACATCAGTGACCAAAGACCAGCAGTGCTCGTCTCTCCTTCAGCAGTTACCCAGGTCAGTACAATCTAGAGAAACAGCTCAGTCAATCTGAACATTATTTTTTGGATAAAACCCTGTAATTAACTCAATAACTGGAACAAGAGAGAAGTTCGGCAGTTTATATGCATAAATGAAACAAATGGTTTTAGTGTGCTTTTTAATTATTATTTCTTTCTTTTAGTCATTGTGGTGTTATGGGAATACACAGCACAGAGATCTGGGATTCACCACCCAAGTTTACACTGGGTGCAGTGACAGGATTGGCAATGGCAGTGCTTGGGATAACATTCAGTAATGTGGAACGGTGCTGGATGAAACTGAGGCCCTCCAGCATGTAAAATGGGTTCATCTACTTTCTGGACCCCTACAAGTCCTTTAGAAGGGAGATAAGTGTTAATAATATTATTTAATAAAATAGCAGAAACTAAGTTAGCAGGGTAACCAAAATTTCATTTCAACAAGTTCTCGTTGAGTATTAAGTACAAGCCCTTTCTTAGGCCCTGTCATGTAAGCAAAAATCAGCTAGACCCATCCTGATTTTTATCTATCCTCCAAATTGTCTTCCCTCTTATTCATCTTATTCATGGGCAGCATTTAACCAAAGTGTTACACCTCATGCTTAGTCAGTCAATTGTTTCTGAGTGAATGAATGAATGAATGAATGACTATGAAACTTATAAATATGACATGAAGTGGTAAGGTCAATACAGATTATAATGTTGTTGGATCCTATGTATGCTGCAACAGATTTATAAGACATGACTATTCAAGATAAGGGAGACTTGTGGAAGTCAGTAAAAGAGGCTAATGTGTGTGAGATGAACCAGATGACTCGAAACTGACAATGTGCAGCTGGCTAGGGAGAACTGAAGTGTAGGGATTCCAAGCCCCGAGTCTGAAAGAGACAGGCAGAACTCCAACTAGGAATGCTATATGTATATCTATGAGCTGAAGAAGTGATGCACTGCAACCTAGAGAGACAGTGGGTAGGGTCTTAACTTTGCACACAGCTGACTTGGATTCAATTCCCAACACCCCATATGGTTCTTTGAGCCCTGCCAGAATTTGTCCTTAAGCACAGAGCCAGGAGTAACCACTACTACTCCATTACAGTTGTGCTCCACTCATCACAAATAAAGAAATGATACATTGGGCCAGTATAATAGAAAAGTTAGCCCACACCCAACCCTGGCTCAGTTCCAGAATCTCTGCCACCCCATTCCTAGCACATGTCTTGATATGGTTCAGGAGACCCCTAAACTCCACTGGTGCAACAGAGCCCAAGGATTTAGCCTGAGGATTCAGACCCTTGAAGTCAACTCTCTGGTCCCATTGGTTAAGAATCTCTACTAATGGCCCCTGTGACCCCAGAGCACCACTTGGGAAGTACTATCCATCTCCTCACCCCAAAAAATGGCATTTGTGATCGATCTATAGGGTGGCTCTGCCCATCCTTGTATCTTTGTCAGAGATTGTCCTTGCTGCTATTAATACTCAGTGTGAGTATACATGCTTAACACCAGGGATGTCACCATTGTTGTTATGTCTTTGTGATCTGATCACTGTGATTTCATTTTTGTCTCAGCTTCCTCAATTGTTTCATCAATGAGAGGTCTGGGGATTTGCATAGTGTTTGACTATGTTTTGATTCTTTTCTATTCCTCTAGGCTAAAATTTAAGGGCAAGAGATTGAGAGAGGCCAGATATTCTCTTCCTTTTATTTGAGATAAAATGCAAATGTTTAGATGTAACCAGAACTGCTTTGAAATCTGTGCAGAATGGTGCTCTTCTGTAGTCTTTACAGTCCTGGATCTCAAAATATTGAAGGACCAAGATATGGAGGGATTTAATGACTCATGTGATGCTATAAAACCTTTGCAATATGATCCTTAGCAAATTGGTTCTTCGCGCGCACTCGCGTGCGCGCGTGCGCGCACACACACACACACACACACACACACACACACACACACACACACACACACACACACAAAACCTCAACCTCAAAATATAAAAAGCCATGGGGCCGGAGAGATAGCATGGAGGTAAGGCGTTTGCCTCTCATGCAGGAGGTCATCGGTTCGAATCCCGGCGTCCCATATATGGTCCTCCCGTGCCTGCCAGGAGCAATTTCTGAGCCTGGAGCCAGGAATAACCCCTGAGCACTGCCGGGTGTGACCCAAAAACCACAAAAAAAAAAATAAAATAAAAAAATAAAAAGCCAGTTGCAATGTACATTGCCTATTTTCTCAAATCAGACTTTATTCTCAACAGCAAACAGAAAATGTGACCCAAAAACCACAAAAAAAAAAATAAAATAAAAAAATAAAAAGCCAGTTGCAATGTACATTGCCTATTTTCTCAAATCAGACTTTATTCTCAACAGCAAACAGAAAACATGAATATTTCTCACTGTAGTATAAAGAACTAACTTTAAAGATCCACCACATTGACTCATCCCATAAATATAGTATGAAACAAGCTCTTTCATGTACATCATGGCATTGGAGCTGTTGGTTCCAAAACAAAGCTGGGTGGCTTGTTTTCCTTTGACAAAGAAGGGCCATCAAAGTGTAGACTGAGTAGGTCAGGAATGTGGTGTTATTTTTGTACTCACATCACAAGAGAGCTGGTGAGTTTTCTTAAAAGGGACAAGGATACTTTAAATTGCTGAGTCAGGGGCCAGAGAAATAGTACCTATATGATCTGGTACCATATATGATCGTCCAACCTCCAGCACCTTAACCCCCACCCCACTGAAAAAAATATAACTTGAATTAGCATCGATACTGAAACTCATGAAACCTATCTGATTTGACTGAAGCCCATGTTAAAGGTAGTAATAACTGGACAGTACAACTGCTTTCGTACCAAAACACAGATTACAGAAAGTATCCTGGGTACTTCCCATCAAATTTTCTCACTGCCTTTCTGCCCATTTTGCAAAAGTAACCATTGAGTTGATGTTCGGACAAACATTATGGCTCCACAGATTCAAGACATGATGGCACATTTTTTTTGTTTGATAAATAAAAGCTTGGACAGTTACTTAAATTTTCCTCAGTAAAGGAATTCCCAGTCATTTGTTCTGACAAGCCTCAGTTTTCTTATCTGTAAAAACTCCTTGCTTTGCAAAGTTATAAGAATCATTATTATTTTGCCTACAATTTTCTATTACATTTATGGAACTGATGCACAGATGAAACCTAGAGCCTCATGAAGTATGCCCTTTACACTGAGCTGTGTTTCCAGCTCTGAGGAAAAAAACCTTCTTTATTTTTGATTCTGGGAATTAAAACTTGAGATTCCCTTATGCAAAGCATGTGCTGCACCACTGAGCTACATCTCTAATCTTCTGTAAATATTTATCTAGGCAAAGTATTTGAATTATTTACAATGGTGAATAGGATAAACACAATCATGCTTATAAAATTTTCATTCATCCAATGAAAAATGAGAGGCAAATAAAAAGATAATGAGAATCAAGTGAGATTTCTGTAATAATGTGAAAGACTAGTTTGCGATAACTTCTAAAAGTAAAATTAAATTGAGACAATAAAGACAGGGTTTAAATTAGCTAGACAAGGGGAATCTTGAACTGGTTGAATAAGTCCATGTGGAACAGCATGTATAATGTTCATAGGCAAGAAAAGTAGAGAAGGTTAGAGAGAGGAGTGAAGGGCAATGAAAGATCATTTTAAAGTGGTAAGTGGAAAGTGACATTATGGAAGCACATTTTGTAATTTCCTGACCCTGGAGAGGAAAGGATAAAGAGAAGATTGCCCACAGAAACATTTAGATGGCTAATGCAATAATTTCGAAATTCAAAGCACATCATACTTTGTAGACAATCAGTCGCTATACAGATGGAGGCTTGATATCTATTTTCAGGAAGGGAACAGAATGTTAAAAATACTGCTAAATTGCTGTAGCTCATCTTGACCTTGTGTGCTCCTGCTTCTAGCCAGAATTCTGAGAGAAGGTAATAATAATTCTTTCAGAGGACACTCCCATGCATAGAATAGAACAATCAATAATTTGCACACTATATTCCTTAATAATACAGAAGGCTTTATGCCAGATTTTGTCTAAATCTCATGCTCTGGGTTTCCATAGATTCAATAAAAATGAGGTCATATATGTCAAGGAAATAAATTAATATAGTCATTCATTCTCTAATCTTAAAAAAAAGTTTAAGATGACTTGATAGGCTTTACAGGTTGTCTTTTTTTACAATGTTTTGATTATTTTTGCTATGATAGTTTGGTAGTCGTACAATGGTATAAGTATGCAAAATTATGTTAATGTCAAGGATGTTGAGAAAATAATCTCCTGGCACTAAGCCTCATGTGTGTACTCAGCCAGAAATACAGATAACAAAAGGTCCAATTTGAAGGGACTGTCCCTCTCGAAGTTAAGTGCCCCTCCAGATCCTGTAGACCATCCAGGCAGTGAGAACTGGACGTGTTCAGCTCTTGTCTGTCTCCCGTGAATGCTTGATGAAATATACTGTATTTACAGGGGCTGAGAGATAGCATGGATGGTAAGGCATTTGCCTTGCATGCAGAAGTACAGTGGTTCAAATCTCGGCATCCCATATGGCTGTCCTGTGCCTGCCAGGGGCGATTTTTGAGCATAGAGCCAGGAGTAGCCCCTGAGGTGCCTGCCAGGTGTGACCCAAAAACAAACAAAACAAAAAGAAATAAAAATAAAAGAAATATACTTTCCAACCAGTAGAGGACCCCCCCCCCAACACACAACCCCAATATATAATGCATTGCACCTGATGTTCTGGAAAGTCTAAGAAAAATGCACTCGGTGCTAGCAGCACTGGGTACTACTCACTCTCTAGTAGAAGTTTGAATATTCTAAGAACTGGTAAGAATAAAGAAAAGAAAAGCCAAATATATACATAGAGAGAGAGAGTTAGTAAAGAACCAAGGAACTAAGAAATCTCTCTTAGAGAATGTCTGCATGGAAAAAAGTAGCCAGTAACACATGAAACTCTCTTTACATGACTGAAACCCAACTACAATCATATTTGTAAATAAGGTGTTTAAATAAAGATATAATTTAAAAAAAAGAAAATCTCAACATAAAGATCTACTGGTTGCATTGAGGCTTTAAAGAAAGTCAATTGCATGAGTTGAGTCAATGAAGAAAAAAAATCAATGTTTTCTAGGCCTTTTGTAATTTCTGCATGGCTTTGTCATTTTTTTCATATCTGATTCTTATATACCTGGAAGGGAATTTGAATCCTATATATTTTTGAAGTCAATAGTTAGGAATCTGATTTTATTCCTTTTATCTAATAGGTCATTGCTTGTCTTTACACATTGGTTATTTATAGCAGTGAACAAATCATTCCCATAACAAGGGACGTGACTAACAATAATCATTTTGTGTTTCATGGCTTCTGTGTAGAGTTATTTGTTTTGGGTTTTGGGGACATACTAGCTGTGTCATGAGTTGCTTTTGGTGGTGCTCAGGGGACCATGTGATATCAGGGATGGAAACCTGGGCCTCCTGCATGTAAGGTCTGAACTCAACGCTTTGCACCATCTCATGGCCCAGGATCAGGATTTAAATAGTTAGGCTCATAGAGATTATGTACATTGTACATAAGACTTACTAGAAGACACAAATTCAGTTGGCATGACTGAAGTTGGCGGAAATTCACTTACAGAGTGAAGGACTGGTGCTGGCAGATGGTTTTCCCTCCACGCGTTCTTTCCATGGACCCTTCTAACATCTTCAAGACCAAGATTTTCTTTACTTGGACCAAGTGATTTAAAAGAACAAGGCAGATACTGCTAAGCTTATTGTGACCTAGTCAGATGCATATTTACTGTCACCCACACCACATTCTATTTATTAGAAGTCATTGTAGTGATCAGTGATCAAGGAGGTTAAATAGTTGGGTAGGAAAGTTGAACCTTTTTGAAGGAAAGAGAGTAATCTGTTTTGTTGAAATTAAAACTACCACAAATTGGAAATAGGGTTTATGGTTTTGTATAGATTCTTTTTATCCTGCGAGACCTTTCTGAATTCATTTATCCATTCAAATGGGTTATTTTATTTTAGTGATTTTGTGAGATTTTTGTATAGATAAGCATGCCATCTCCGATATAAAAATCGCCTCTTATTTCTTCCTTTCTCAAATATATTTATTTTATGTGATTTCACTGAAATCTCTAGGATAAAGATTAAAGGTGTATGTAAATTTGACCTAATTCTCATCATCAAAGAAAAAGTACTCAGTCCTTTTGCAATTAAATTTAATGATAATTGTTAGGTTTTCATGGATTCCTTTTTTAATTAGTTTTGTTTTTGAGCACACCCAACAGTGCTGAGGACTTACTCCTGGCTCTGCACTCAGAAATCACTCTGGCACTGCTCAGGAAATCATATAGGGTTCTGTGGACTGAACTCAGATCAATTGTATGCAAGGCAAATATTCTACTCAATATACTATTACTCTGGTTCTTTATGGATTTCTTTTATAAAATTATAAAAATGTATCTCTCTTCTACTTGAACTAATGATTTTGTAAGGATGAGTCCTTGCATTTTGTGAAATTCTTACCAGTGGTGCTCAGGGGATACTCCTGGTTCTGCACTCAGTAGAAATCATGTATATGCTTACTAATTATTTTTATAAATGTATTTAAAGACCATTATTACATAGTTGCTCATAATACATTTGTTTCAAGACAATCCACCACCAATGTAAAATTTCCTCCTCCGTTGTCCCTGAATTCCTACCTATTCCTGAGACTGCTTCCTTGACAGGCATAAAATGATGTTATTGCTTATTTACATGTAAGTGGTAATAAAATTAATTTTAAAAGTACTGCAATAAGAAAATCTGTGAAAAATTAATGTATCTCACAATGAGATCATTAAGCCATTGTCAGAAGGCTTGTTAGGCTATTTGTTGCTAGTTGCTTTTCTTTTTTTATTGAGAACGATGCGAATTACAAGTCTTTCACAGTTGAATTTCAGGTGCATAGTGACGGTGAATTAGGGCCATTCCCACCACTAGTGCTGACCTCCTCCACCATAGTTTCCAGCATGCAGCCCATACCTCCACTCTTTTTTTCTTTTTTTTTTTCTTTTTTGGTTTTTGGGTCACACCCAGCGGTGCTCAAGGGTTACTCCTGGCTGTCTGCTCAGAAATAGCTCCTGGCAGGCACGGGGGGACCATATGGGACACCGGGATTTGAACCAACCACCTTTGGTCCTGGATCGGCTGCTTGCAAGGCAAACGCCGCTGTGCTATCTCTCCACTCTTAGCCCCCCTGGACTCCTCGTGTCACAGGTCCATTTTATAACATGCTATTCGTCTGTTATAGTTTGGGTCTCTTGATTCTATTGTCATTGACTTGGGTTGGGTATTTAAGTCTGACCATTTTTTTATTTCCACTCAATGCTCCTCAGACCGGTTGGCCTCTGGGTCCCAGCCACTTTTTTCTCCCCTCAATTTGTAGGAAGACATAGAAATATGAGGCAGAGGGCCCAGAGAGATAGCACAGCGGCGTTTGCCTTGCAAGCAGCCGATCCAGGACCAAAGGCGGTTGGTTCGAATCCCGGTGTACCATATGGTCCCCCGTGCCTGCCAGGAGCTATTTCTGAGCAGACAGCCAGGAGTAACCCCTGACCACCGCCGGGTGTGGCCCAAAAACCAAAAAAAAAAAAAAAAAAAAAAAAAGAAATATGAGGCAGAATAAGATAATTTATGTTCTATGGTTCTGTAAAAAAAAAAAAAAGGCGGGAGCCCCTACCTAGAAGCTATAAATATAAATAAAAGTAAAAGAAAAAAATGGGGCCAGAGAGATAGCATGGAGGTAGGGTGTTTGCCTGGCATGCAGGAGGACTGTGGTTCGAATCCCAGCATCCCATATGGTTCCAAGAACCTGCCAGGAATGATTTCTGAGCATAGAGCCAGAAATAACCCCTGAGCACCTGCCAGAAGAAGAAAAAAGAAAAGGGGGGAACATATGGCAAGATTTTCTTTTTTGGCATAGGTGCAGTAAACTTTGGAGAATTTAGAAAGAAAATTCCCTTGGCCTAAGAGATACAGGGTGTCTCTACCCTTGAAGTCAGTCATAAGACCGACTACACGCTCTGGGCATGTTTGTTGTCAAACCCCAAGGTCTTTCTTTATGGTCCCAGAAAAAGTTTTGCTCAGTTATCAGTCAGTCTTTTGTAGTTAGGGATCTTGGTTTTAGCACAGATCCTAGGACAAAGACTAGGATAACATCTTTTTTTATGGTCCCAGGAAAAGTTCTGCTCAGTCACAGTTGTCATAGTCAGCTTTCTGTAATTAGAGATCCTGGTTTTTGCACAGATTCTAGAATGAAGGGTCTTCTGATTTCATCTCACTATTAGGTAGTTGGTAGGACAACCTGCCCTTAAATTAAGTTGTTGCTGTTTCCTTGCCATCATGTCATAAAAACCTACCTGGAGCAAGTTGGTACCAGAGCAGTATTAGGGCCTACTGCAGGGGGAATTTGATTTCTGGCTCAGAGAAATGTGCCAGTTCTGAGGTTGGGATCCAGGGTTTAGGATTGGACAGTCGATGTCCAATCACATGAGGTCTAAGTCTCCATGACAAATGTTCAGGGTGGAAGGTGCCCCCTGCATTATAAAATGTATGGGTTTTTATCCCTATTAGATAAGAACTTCTATCTATACATAAGAGTTCCCCCATTTTAGTGTGCCTATGCAAAAAAAAAAAAAAAGATGCCATATTATATTATTGGTGCATTTGGGGGTAAAAATAACATGTTGCTAGTTGATTTTCTATTATTTGATTTATTTTTAGTTTATTTTTAATATTAGGTTCCTATTTATCCATGTTGACATCTAAATTGGTGTGTTCCTACTAGGATGACAGTATTAGAAACATTTTGAGTTATTGTGCAGCCACATATGTGGCTGTGCAGTCCAAGAATTCCATGCTCTGTGGCTGATATTGCAGCTTTTGTGGGGTGTGGTTTTGGCTGCCAGGTCTTTCCAAAGTACAAGAAGGTGGGGAGAGGGTTCCTGCACTCACTCCAATAAAGTCTCAAATACCAGCATACCTGGAGTTTTGGTTGATTTGACATCTCTGCAGAACTCTGAATGGGCCACTGAAGAAGTGGTGGTTGTGGGTGGTAGGTTCAGAATGCATGGCTTCAACAGAGCAGGGCTTTGGCCCACCCTCTTCTCTGGAAATTGCTGTTTTCAGTAGTATAGCCAGTATACACAGGACTTTTTATGGCTTGGTATACTCTATTTTGAGTCTGTGGAGCTGGCTGCAAGCAGGCATGGTGACTGCATACTATTAATATGTTTATCTCCTTATGTTGTCAGAAAAAGAGAAATTTTTACACCTCTAACTATGAGATACTTTGTTGCTCATTTTATTTAATTTTTTTAAGTTTTGCTTTACAAATTTTATTATTTTGTCATTATTAATAAATATTATTAATTCCTTGTTTGGTAATGCTTTATCTTTATGAAATGTTCCTCCCTGTGACTAGTACATTCTCTTGTCTTAAAATATATAAAATATATTAAAATATATAAAATCTTAGATTAATATAGCCATTTCAGGTTTACTTTGTTTACTGCTGCATATATTGTTTACTGCTGCATATTGTTTCTTCTACAAAACTTCCCTGTATCAGAAGCCAGAGAGATAGTACAGTTGGCACTTGCACTTTTCTTTTTTTTTTTCTTTTCTTTTTCTTTTTTTTTTTTTCTTTTTTTTTGGTTTTTGGGCCACACCCAGCAGTGCTCAGGGGTTACTCCTGGCTGTCTGCTCAGAAATAGCTCCTGGCAGGCACGGGGGACCATATGGGACACCGGGATTTGAACCAACCACCTTTGGTCCTGGATCGGCTGCTTGCAAGGCAAACACCGCTGTGCTATCTCTCCAGGCCCACTTGCACTTTTCTTAACAGGATTTGATCTCTCTCACCTTATGTGGTCTCCCAGTAATAGTCAAGAGTGATCCCTGTGTGCACAGCCAGAAGCAACCCCAATTATTTGTGTTTAAATCAGTTCTTTGTAGTAATAGATGTGTTGTTGTTGTTGTTGTTGTTGTTGTTGTTGTTGTTTTAGTAATGGATGTTTCTTATAGGCTTTCTTGAATCTTTTTTTTTTTTGTTTTTGTTTTTGGTTTTTGGGCCACACCCGGCGATGCTCAGGGGTTACTCCTGGCTGTCTGCTCACCGGGATTCGAACCAACCACCTTTGGTCCTGGATCGGCTGCTTGCAAGGCAAACACCACTGTGCTATCTCTCCGGGCCCGGCTTTCTTGAATCTCATTTTATTTTTTATTTTTTTGGTTTTGGGGCCACACCCAGTGATGCTCAGGGGTTACTCCTGGCTCTGCGCTCAGAAATCTCTCCTTGCTCAGATATGGGATGCCAGGTACAAGGTGAATTATCTACTACAGTGCTATCTCTCTGGCCCCTTGAATCTTATTTTAAAAATCAAGTCTGATCTCTGCATATGTTGGAAATACTTGGCCCATTTACATTTAATATTAATATTTCATTTTGCTATTTTCATTATTTCATGGGTTTTTTTTTTTGTTTCTTGGTTCCTCTTTTTCTTATTTTTTGGTGCTAAAAAAATTGGGCTTAATATTTTAGTGTTCAGTAGTGGGGAGGGGACAGGGCACAGGGAAGTGCATTCAAATAAGGAAAACAGACTCATTCTTAATAGATAATGCCCAGTATTTAATTTATTCTTCTCATTTTTTTGGTCACTTTCTAGCAACTATAGTTTTTTAAACATCGCTTTAGTGTTTTATGTATGGGAAAATCATGCAGTTTCTGGATACTGCCTTTTCTTAGTATAGACACATTTAGATGCAGGCTTTTATTGCCTTCTTAATACATTTTACAAATTATTTCTTCTTAATGAGAGGTATCACAAGAACTTTGCTTTGATGCTTTTGCTAAATCCCAGACAAGAAAGCTGTCTTTACTCTGAGCTTCACACTTTTTTTTTAGGGCTTTTATTGCACAGCCCGTCTATGTTCCCAGGAACTGTACAGTGCCTTGACTACTGTAATCTATGAATAAATATTTACTCATAGATTATCAAGAAAGAAGAAACATAAAGAAGGAAAGGTAGTGGGGCTGGAGAGATGGTACAGGGAGTAAGGCACTTAGTTGCTTTGCATGCTGCTGACTCCATTTCAATCTCTGGCACAGCATATGGTTTCCTGAATACTGCCCAGAGTGTGATCCCTGAGCATAGAGCCAGGAGTAAGTCCTGAGTACCCCCAGATATGGTTCAAACCCCTGTTATTTCTTTCCCCCAAGAAAAGGAAAGAAGGAAGAAGCATAAAAAGAAAAAAGTCAAAAAGGAGTCTGATCGGCAGATTTTGTTTGTTTGTTTGTTTTGTTTTTGGGACACACCTGGCAGCACTCAGGGGTTACTCCTGGCTCTATGCTCAGAAATCGCCCCTGGCAGGCACAGGACACCATATGGGATGCAGGGATTCGAACCACCGTCCTTCTGCATGAAAGGCAAACACCTTACCTCCATGCTATCTCTCTGGCCCCTGATAGGCAGATTTTGACCGTGTATGTGCATATGGTAAAATCTCAAAGCAGACGGGGATTGAGGTAAATGAAGGTCTGCCTGCAGTCAACCACTTTACCAAGCCCCCTTGGTTTGTGACCATACTGCCTTCCTTTTGTACTCTTGATTTGAAAGCAAGAGTCCAAAGTATTCAGGAATTGTTAGCAAGGTATTTCTTATGCAGATCAGTGTACTCAGGAGTTGGACCTTAAAGTTAATCCTTTGTTGTCACTTTGACTATAAGCACCTAATTCCAAGGGAATGAGGCAGCACCCACATTTTAATTAGGTTGCTTTTGCTACCCTTACTAAATTGAAAAACAAACAACTCTTTATATTTAATACTGCGATGATATTATGGCAAACATCTGGTGTATTAGGTCATTTATTATTCACCAGAACCTGACAAGACCATCTTAGTCTGCCTTTCTCAAAAAAACAGACTCAGAAAAGTTAAAAGTGTTTTTTTTTTTTTTTACCTTCCCTCAGGATCTGGGTGGGGTTCAAACAGATTAAGTGCCTAGCTATATGTTTGTTTTCTCAAATATCTTTCAGTTTGCATTTAAGTTAAATAGTTAAGCGTCAAAGAACCTTGAGCTTTGAGGGCCTCCTGGTATGCTAGGTGGGTAGGTTGCTTTCGTGAGAACAACAGCTGGAACCAATTCAAAGTGTTTTAATTGAGGATTCCAGTAATGAGGCCACAGCTTCAGGTTTAATTATCTATAAACTCCCAAGATTGCATTTAGTGTGTTTTCCCAAGCACACAGGTGTTCCAACATCTCCAGCATCCCATTACCTCCCCACTGCCTATAACATAGTCCTTCAATTTAGAACTTCTTGTGGGCCTTGCTAAAAACACAAGTTCCTTAGGAATTCTAGTTCAGCTGATCTGGGCTGGTGCATCTGTAAACGAGTACTTTAGGTCTTTCTAGTAGAGCCAGCTCAAGCAAAGACTTGGTTCAACTTGCTTTGCATTTGAGGTTTAAATTTGAAAGAGGGAGTACAGAAAGAATTAAAGAACCAAGAAAATGTGGTGATAACTCCTTCATAATCCATGACCGCCATATTCATAGTGATAAATCTGCTTATCTAATTCATGGATACTAAAGTATAAGTGTTTAAAAACACTTTTAATGAATTATAAATGCTTTTATTTTTATGCTACCATTTTAAAATACTTAGGTCATAAGATAGCACTGTAATAGAGGCAAACAATACACAATTTATGCCAAAATTCATATTTTCTGCTTTTGAAGAGTAGAATCAAGGGGCCAGAGCAGTGTCGCAACAGTAAGGCGTTTGCCTTGCACACGTCTGACCTACGATGGATCGATGGATCGCTATTCGATCCCCAGGTGTCACATATGGTCCCCCAAGCTAGGAGCGATTTCTGAGCGCATAGCCAGAAGTTAACCCTGAGTGTCATCCTGTGTGGCCCAAAAACCAAAAACCAAAAAAAAAAAAAAAGAAAGAAAGAAAAAGAATCAAGGTAGAATAAGGAGCAAAAGTAGATCTGGGACACTTATTGCACAGGATTGCATATAAGTCTTGTGGAACTTCGTTTCTGCTTCTTACCATCCGTTTTTGGATTCTTCACATCTTCTTAGCCTCAATTGGGACAAAGATGACTTGGATCAGAACACACCTATCCTGATCATCTTTCTCCACTGAACCCAGGAAGTTTCCTCTCTTTATCTTTCAAGAAATCCCACCTGATGCCCCATACAGAAGGACTTCCCCAGTCCCACCCTGTCCAACGATGCAGCTCTCTCTTCTCCATGGTGCTGCTGCTGTCTTTGCCCTACAGTGTTTTGGGTTGTCACCACTGGCCTGACTCACTATTGCTTCCATCACATCTGCTGGGAATGACCCCACAGTCTGTACTGTATGGACCAAGAACAAAGTTACAAATTCCAAAAGACTCTGAAGAGATATGTTCCCTGCCCTGTAAAAGCTAGATGCTGGTAAAAGTTAATCTTGTTCTTCCTTTGATTTGAGAGTTATTTTTTTGGAAACCTCTGTGTCAATTCTTTTCTTGGTGTTGATGTGAACAATACTGAAAAAGTTCCTACCCTGATAGACCTTATTAGCCATAAGATAAAGGGATGAAACAATAAACAAATAAACAATATAATAAATAAATGTTTGATGTGAAACATTTAATTTTGTTGTGGATGATAATAAATAGCAGAATGTTAATTAGATAAAGATAAACCTATCTTCACTATACAACTCTTAAGAATCTTGCTTATAACTTGAAGTGGACCACTGCCAGGGATTCAAGCTTCCAGCATGGACTGGAAGTGTAAGAATATAAATCTTCCTAACAGATGGGAATATATTAAGCTGAGAAGCTTCTGCACCTCAAAGGAAATAGTGCCCAGGATACAAGAGCCACCCACTGAGTGGGAGAAACTATTCACCCAATACCCATCAGATAAGGGGCTAATCTCCAAAATATACAAGGCACTGACAGAACTTTACAAGAAAAAAACATCTAACCCCATCAAAAAATGGGGAGAAGAAATGAACAGACACTTTGACAAAGAAGAAATACGCATGGCCAAAAGACACATGAAAAAATGTTCCACATCACTAATCATCAGGGAGATGCAAATCAAAACAACGATGAGATACCACCTCACACCCCGAGAATGGCACACATCACAAAGAATGAGAATAAACAGTGTTGGCGGGGATGTGGAGAGAAAGGAACTCTTATCCACTGCTGGTGGGAATGCTGTCTAGTTCAACCTTTATGGAAAGCGATATGGAGATTCCTCCAAAAACTGGAAATCGAGCTCCCATACGATCCAGCTATACCACTCCTAGGAATATACCCTAGGAACACAAAAATACAATACAAAAACCCCTTCCTTACACCTATATTCATTGCAGCTCTATTTACCATAGCAAGACTCTGGAAACAACCAAGATGCCCTTCAACAGATGAATGGCTAAAGAAACTGTGGTACATATACACAATGGAATATTATGCAGCTGTCAGGAGAGATGAAGTCATGAAATTTTCCTATACATGGATGTACATGGAATCTATTATGCTGAGTGAAATAAGTCAGAGAGAGAGAGAAAAACGCAGAATGGTCTCACTCATCTATGGGTTTTAAGAAAATGAAAGACACCCTTGTAATAATAATTTTCAGACACAAAAGAGAAAAGAGCTGGAAGTTCCAGCTCACCTCAGGAAGCTCACCACAAAGAGTGATGAGTTTAGTTAGAGAAATAACTACATTTTGAACTGTCCTAATATTGAGAATGTATGAGGGAAATGTAGAGCCTGTTTAGGGTACAGGCGGGGGTTGGGTGGGGAGGAGGGTGATTTGGGACTTGGGTGATGGGAATGTTGCACTGGTGATGGGTGGTGTTCCTTTTATGACTGAAACCCAAACACAATCATGTATGTAATCAAGGTGTTTAAATAAAAAAAAATTAAAAAAAAAAAAAAAAGAATATAAATCTTCCATATAAATCAGTCCTTATAGCAGAATTTGGCAGGATTGTGAGAATCTTTGGAAGGAAAAGTGAAAATTGGTACCGGTTAGGCATCTTGGCAGGAAGAAAAGCAATTAACAAATTTGTTAGAAAGTGAAAGATGAATCCAGGGGCCAGAGAGATAACACAGCGGTAGGCCAACCCGAGACAGACATTGGTTCGATTTCACCATCCCATAATGTCCCCCGATCCTGCCAGGAGCGATTTCTGAGCCAGGAGTAATCCCTGAGCTCCACCAGGTATGACTCCACCCACCCCCAAAAAAGATGAATCCAGAATAGAAGGGACATAACAAAATGCTGTTTGGTCTCAGGATCTAGGTAGGATCTAAGAGCCCACAAACTTTCTTAGAGTGCCAATGGAAATCTTTCAGCTGCAGAGAGCAATGTTAGGGCCCAAGTATGGCAGAAGCTGCAGGGACTCCCAGCAAAAGGGCAGCAGGCAGCAGGCAACTTGGACTTGTGTTTCTTGTAAAAGCTACGAAGGGAATTTTAATCGTCTTTGGACTGGGAACTGTGGTACAGTGCTTGAAATATGATAGTTGATTAAACATTGCTTATTGATGAACCATCAGATGGACTTAGAGAAGTCAGACCAGGACAGGTCAGTGCTTTGGGCAGGTCTGAGACGTGATACAGATCCACTTCGGGAGTGGGAAAGAGCTGAGCAGGATGACCAAGCATGGTATCGTGGTATTTTACTTTAAAATGGGTAAAGAGTGTTCCCAGGATGTCATAACCATCTGTGTTCAAGTCAAATGGCAGCCAAGTATTTCAAAAGCAAAAGCATACTGTGCAATTGGGTTGCTGTTTAGAACATAATCCTCACTCCCACCTTTAGGAATAATCACATGATGTGATTATCACATATTGGTACCAAGAGTTGCCCTGGGTTGGGTGCTGTTGGCCTGGAGAAAATTCTCTTGCATGTTAGGGGTCTGCTACTGGCAGCTGGTCTTGCTAAGATGATGAATTTTCCTTCGTGGGGTTTTTCATATGATGACCAAGATGGACTAGACTTATTTACAACACTTTCAGGAGAGTGAGCAGAAGTTTGCAGGTTCTCTTGGATCAAGCTCCAAATTCAGCCTAGACTTAAGAAGTGGGGAAATAGACAACCTGTCTTGCTGGTTGAAGCTAAAATATCCTGTTACAGAGGAGCTGGAATGGGGGAGTAATGAAAAAATGCTGCTCAGCCCCTTGCCCAGTCTAGTTTGACTCTGATCCTCACGACCCTGATCTGACACTGCCCACACTGATTCTACTCTCTTGGCAAGAAAGTGTGTTTGGGATTTGGAGCCATTAATGCATACAGTGTGCAAATGGGCGTTCAAATGCATTCATTTAGAAGACTAAATTTTTCTGGATTGTACTAAGCAATCAATCAATGTAAATGGAATGAAAGGTGCTAGGCTGTTTGTTTTTGTGAAAAAATTTTGAGCTTAAAATATGGGTTCTGTTTCACTTATTTGGGGGGGTGGTTTGGGTCACACATGGCAGCGCTCAGGGGTTACTCCTGACTCTATGCTCAGAAATCACTCCTGGCAGGCTCAGAGGGCCATATGGGATGCAGAGATTCGAACCACCGACCTTCTGCATGCAAGGCAAACACCTTAGCTCCATGCTATCTCTCCGGCCCGTTTCACTTCTTAATACAATTCGACAAGATATGTATTAGGAAGTGTTATTTGCAGGCTGCCTTTCCTGTGCTGTGTTTGTTTTACCGAAACTAAAGTGATCTGCCTTCCCAAATTGCTATCCAGTCAAGAGGAAGAACTGAATCTTAGAGAAGCAGAAACATTTGTTGCCATTGTTGCAGGACTTTGTCCTCTTGCTGGCTTTCTTCCTTTTCTAAAAGTTAATACTAACCTACAAAATTCATATCATATCATATCATATCATAGAGTATTTTGCTTCATAAACACTATTCCTTTGCTTCATAAACACTGGGCCTACTTAACTTAATCCTTAATAAATCCCCTTCTTGGAAAGGCAGCACTAACCTGTCAGTACTCAATGGCTTACACAGATGAAGTGATTGCCCTCTGGTGTCCATTGAGGGTGCTACAGTTAGAAACCACTGAGCACTCTGGTGAGCTATGAATCCATGAATCCACCTACTGCAGGGGTCTCAAACTCATGGCCCTTGAAGAGGAGGATGTAGAGAAGGCCATTGTTCTTCACTGCATTATCCACCAGCAGGCCCTTTGCAGTAAATGCCTGCCGTGTGACAATGTGATGCCTATTGTTGTGATATGCATCAACCAAATCAGATCCAGGGGCTTAAAGCACAGGAGGTTCCGTGCTTTTTTTTAGAGGAAATGTGCTCTATTTCTTTTTTTTTTTTTTTTTTTTGTTTTTTGTTTTTGGGCCACACCCGGTGACGCTCAGGGGTTACTCCTGGCTATGCGCTCAGAAGTCGCTCCTGGCTTGGGGGACCATATGGGACGCCAGGGGATCGAACCGCGGTCCGTCTCCTAGGCTAGCGCAGGTAAGGCAGGCACCTTACCTCGAGCGCCACCGCCCGGCCCCAAATGTGCTCTATTTCACCGAGGTACGTTGGCTCAGCAGGGGAAATGTCCTGAACAAAATATATATGTATATATATGTGTGTGTATATATATGTGTGTGTGTATATATATATGTGTGTGTGTATATATATGTGTGTGTGTATATATATGTGTGTGTGTATATATATGTGTGTGTATATATGTGTGTGTGTGTATATATATGTGTGTGTGTATGTATATATATATATATAAAATATATATACTGGTTTTTTGAGCCATACCCGGCGTTGCTCAGGGGTTATTCCTGGCTCTCTGCTCAGAAATAGCTCCTGGCAGGCACGGGGGACCATATGGGACACCGGGATTCGGACCAACCACCTTAGGTCCTGGATCAGCTGCTTGCAAGGCAAATGCCGCTGTGCTATCTCTCCGGGCCCATGAAAATATTTTTTGAGTTGAGAGAAGTGAAAACCTTCATGGAGAAGGATGGGAATGCTGTTTCTGAGTTGAGTGATCACAAATGGCTCATGGACTTAGCTTTTCTTGTTGACATCACACTTAAGCTGAATGTACTAAACAAGATGTTACAAGGCCCGGGTCAGCTTATCAGTGCTGCCTATGACAACGTGAAAGCATTCTCCACAAAACTTGTGTTATGGAAATCCCAGCTCTCTCAGACAAACCTTTGCCATTTCCCAGCATGCAAGGAACTTGTGGATGCAGGCATACCATTCAGTGGTGAGAAATATGTTGATGCTAGTTTTAAGCTAGAGAAGGAATTTGATCACAGATTTGCAGACTTTTAAATGCACAGAGCCACTTTCCAAATTTTTGTGGACCCTTTTCCTTTGATGTGCAAGATGCCCCTCCTGTGCTTCAAATGGAACTCATTGACCTGCAATGCAACTCTGATCTCAAAGCCAAGTTCAGGGAGATTAGTGGAAAAGCAGACATGCATGGGCAATTTTTGAGAGAATTGCCCCCCAGCTTCCCTGAGCTTTCCTGAATATTCAAGCGCACCATGTGCCTTTTTGGGAGCACATATTTGTGTGAAAAGTTATTCTCCACATTAAACTTCAATAAGTCAAAGTACAGGTCTAGACTTAATGATGATCATCTTTAAGCCATATTGAGGGTCTCAACTGCTTCCTCTCTAAAGCCAAATGTGGTTCAGATTTGTGAGATGAAGCGCTGTCAAGTCTCTGACAGCAAGGAATAGGCAAAAGATGCCATGTTCAGAGAACTGTTCATGGTCTTCACTCAATGTTCTATTCATATTCAGAAGAAATCATTAAAACTGTTAATGACGTTTGAGGACTTTTTTTGGTGAAATCCCTTATGCGGCCCTGCCTCACCCCGACTTTGCTTCCTGCGGCCCCCAGGTAAATTGAGTTTGAGACCCCTGACCTACTGGGATTCTCCACCGGAGAGCAGCTCTAGATTGCCGCAGATAGTGGTGTCGTTTGGATACTATCCAGAGGTCCCAGGCCACTGGGAAAGGAGAAAGGAAAATTGTCACTAACTTCCACCCCACATGAAGCCTACCTCTCTTCCTGCTTTCAGCTAGCTCATACCCTCCCAGAGAGGGGCCTGCTAACTCCTGCAAGAATGCTGCCTGTTCCCCAAGCCTTGTGCCCCAGAGCACATTGTGGAGGTTCAGCAGGTAGCTTTCCTATACTTTAATTTATAGGAATTAACATATCTTTAACTAGAGCTGAATAGCAGCACTTAGTCCCTGATCATTGGATAGCAACCAAAGAACAGAGCAGAAATCAACATTACCAGATGGCTTCGTGGTGATACAGGGAATGAAAAGGCAGCCTAACCTTGTGCATGCTCTGGTGTCTTATTTATCAAATAAAGGAAAATCCCTATTTTATTTACTTGTACTTTACTTGTATAATTTACATTATACTTGTCCCAACCAGGTATAGAGTAGAAATACAACCCTTTTGTTTACTAAGTGAATGAAGGATTACCCAGTTCTTTAGTACCCTTTCTTTTCTCCTATCTCTAGAACTTGTATTCTCTCTTGTTCTTTTTTTTCTCACCAAGCATCTTTGACAAATCTTTCACCCTAGATGCACCCTGCTTTCTACATGGTCAACACTTACACCAACCTCCAGACTCAGTTCCAAGCAGCCTTGTTGCAAAAAGCTTTTCTCTTCTGGACATCCAAAAAAGCCCTGGAGGGGAGACCCTGGATGTTAAATGTGGGGTGCAGACTTAGTCAAGAACATTGTACTGGCCCCAGGCCCAACCTTCTCACACAAGTCTCTGGGGTTTTGGTGGAGTTCAGTATCTTCTCCAAGCCTCAACTTTCTTTTGCAGGGATGTTACTGTGTAGCATACACAGTCCAGTCAAGTGATTTGAAGAGGTTTTAAGACAAGTGTTTTTGTGGAGGATGTTTTTTGGGGGGTGAGCTTGCATGTTAGTAGAAAAGTTTTTGTTGTGATTTGTTTTTGGGGAGGTTGGGGGTGACAAAATGTTCAGGGCTGGAGATAGTTCTGCTGCTATCATGAGAACATGAGTTGGACCCCAGGCACATGTTGAGTACAATCCTGAATGTGCCATAACGAAGGGTGCCAAAGCCAATAGGCACTGCAACTAAATTGTGCATGTGCACCACAAATCAAAGAGCAGGTCCCACTACAAGCACACTGGTCTCTTATGGAACCCCCATCCCAAGTGATTACTACAAACAGGACTCAGAAAAACACATCCAAATGTGTGTGACTTCTGGTAAGCATAGCTTCACTAATACCACCAAAAAAAATGTCAGGAGAGAAAGAAACAAAATGAAAAAAAGAATATCCCAAACATTCAGCTCACAGTTCCTTGGCTATTCTTGTGTGCAGCATGAATAAATATTTTAAGGTTGGAAAGGAAATTAATTTAAGAAAATGGTAGTACAAGGAGTGATCCTAAAGGGCAACAATTGGGGCTGGGGAGGTGGCGCTAGAGGTAAGGTGTCTGCCTTGCAAGCGCTAGTCAAGAAGGACCACGGTTCGATCCCTCAGCGTCCCATATGGTCCCCCCAAGCCAGGGGCGATTTCTGAGCACTTAGCCAGGAGAAACCTCTGAGCATCAAACCGGTGTGACCCCAAAAAAAACAAAACAAAACAAAACCAAAAAAATGGCAACAATTTGCAAAGTATTAGAGAAGTTAGCTTGGAGGGTTCCTTCCAGCTTTCCCTTCAAGCTCTTCTGTGCTTCCTTCCTGTGGACCGTTCCTCCTGTTAACGACTGATGACACTATCCCTAGTTTACCATTAGACCTGGGTGTTCCTTAATCTCTGTTTCACTCATCACATGAGAAAACACAACACAAGCATAAAGACTGGCTTTGTAGATTTTCCTGTGTCATTTTCCAACACTTACCAAAAGTAGAGCATCCATAGCCTACATTCCAAAATGTGTTCAATTTTATAGTTGCATTTTTCTTGTTTATGCAAATCAAGTTGACTCTATTTAAAATTTGGAAAATACACAAAGCAGTAAGAATAAAAGCACAGTCTTACTTTCCCACATTTTTGCAAAATTCTAGTTCTTTGATCACCCTTTTAGGAAATTGAAACTGTTCTTGTTATTGTTGTTTGGGATCTAGTATTGTGCAGGGGTTATTCCTGATGGTGGTTGGAAAACCATATGGAATGCAGGCAATTGGAGCCTACAAGGCCATCACCTTAATCATTGTGCTCTATCTCAGGTTCACTAGCTCTAATTTGATGATGTCACTCCAAATAAATAAACAAAATATTTTGGTGGAGACTCTGGAACAGTGACCTCTGCACACAGCACTCAAGGAATTCTTCAAGGCCCAGCCCATCAGCTCCACTCAAGGCTTTGTCAGATCATGCTGAAACCTGCCAATGCACTTTGCTGCAGCTTTTGCAGATATGAGCTCTGTGCAAATCATCGTGGTTCTATGTTCTGGGTATATGCATGCTGACATGTATTTTTGTCTTTGCTACAGGGTTTTTGGAATCTCTGGATGACTTTTACATTCTCAGCAATGGTTTGATATTGCTACAGACCACAAACAGTGTGTACAATAAAACCTTATTGAAATTTGTGGTGCCCCAATCTCTCCTGGCCTGGCAGAGAGTTCGTGTGGCCAATATGATGGCAAATGGTGGCAAGGAGTGGGCAGAGATCTTTACCAAATACAACTCTGGTAAGTGTCCTGTAGACTCACTTTGAGGTATATGACTAGTTTTGATTTTGAGCAAACCAGTCAAGCCATCCATACTCTACTTCATGTCCCCCCATGTTTCAGGCACCTATAACAACCAGTACATGGTCCTGGACCTGAAGAAGGTAAAGCCGAAGTCTAGACTTGACAAAGGAACTCTGTACGTTGTGGAGCAAATTCCGACATATGTAGAATTTTCTGAACAAACTGATGTTCTCCGGAAAGGTACTACTTCTGGATGCCAAGTCTAAGGGGTCTGTGTGTGCGTTGCATGTGCACACATACAAATATATGTGTGCATATAGGCATGTAGGCAATGTATGTTTAAGATGGGAGTATTGTGTGTGGCTCTGTGGTGAGCTGGGCAGTGTGTGCATTGTGAGATTGGTAATGGAGTGTGTACTCATATATGGCTCATGGTGGGAAAAATGTATTGTGATTGTGTGATGGGGTCATAGGAAGAAAGTGGAAATGTTACAAATGTTATTGCTTATTAAAATGGGGGAAATCACAAGATTCGGTGCAACTAGCAAACCCTGGGCCTTATCAAGAGAATATATATCGTATGTGCATACTGGGCCCGAGCTGGGCATTCTCAACGGCATATAGGGTTAAATATCTTGAAGACATCAGGGGTCGGAGAGATGGCATGGAGGTAAGGCGTTTGCCTTGCATGCAGAAGGACTGTGGTTCGAATCCTGGCATCCCTTACGGTCCCCCGAGCTTGCCAGGAACAATTTCTGAGTGTAGAGCCAGGAGTAACCCCTGAGTGCTGCCAGGTGTGACCCAAAACAAAACAAAACAAAAATCTTGAAGACATCAAAGTGAGACCCTAACTGAGCAGAGGTTTAGGAGATCACCAATTTAACATGAAATCAAACAAATGGAGGCAGAAAAGCTGGTATGATTGAGACACTATTAGCTCAATGGCAAGAAGAAAGGCTGTGCATAAGGGAGGTAAGGAACTATGGAGGGAGACAGACCTATCTGCCAAACTGTTTTCCCTTTATTCTTCATAAAATGAGTTTTTGAGAAGGGAGAATTGAATGGGTTGGGAAGGGGTCAGTGAGAAGAGATGAGACTAGTTTGGGAAGTTTACAAGAGTTGTAGAAGAGAGAATAGCACCAAGATCAACAGGCTTGTCTTGGGAATCAGTCTGGTTCCTCCTATCACAATGTATGGTATTTATTTTTGTAACTCTCAGCAGGAATGATTCAATCAACTAAACATACATCCGATGCAATAAATAGGATTCAAGAATGTGGAAATGTCCATTGCCAAACAGATCAGAGAAGTAGCAGGTCATATTAGGTAGCGACAGAACATTTTATATAGAAAAAAATTCATCTGTAGAATCAAATTAAGCCTGGTCATTTGATTAATATGAGTTGTGTGACCTTAAATCTGGTGCATGCAAGTCCTTAAAGGCTGAGAATAGCATATCCCCAAAGGCTATACTGATTAGACCTGCTCACCAAAGTCTTCTGTTTTATACTAGAGGAAAGAACAGTTAACTTCATTGAGTATCTACCACATACAAAGTCTCTGCTGGACCTTTTTTTTCTCTTTTGTTTTTGTTTATTTTGGGCCTTACCTGGTAGTGCTCAGGGTTTACACCTAGTTCCGTGCCCAGGGATCAATTCTAGTGGGGCGTGGGGAACCACGTGGCATGCTGGGATTGAACTTGGGCCAGTTGTGTGCAAAGCCAGCATCCTACCCACTATAGTATTGCTCTGTCCCTACTTATATTCTCATCACATGTTCATAACACACTTCCAGGTAACTAGTATTGTCACTATTTTACTGCAAGAAAAATTCAAAAATGTGATATTTTTCCCCCGAAAGAAATACTATATAGCCATTAAAACCAAAAGTCTGTGTACCTCCTGAGTACTTGGGAGAACTCGGGGGCATCGTGGTATCTTGACAAAGACTCCAGGTAATTTTTATTTATTTTAAGGGCCACATACAGTGATGCTCAGGGGTTACTCTTGGCTCTGCACTTAGAAATTACTCCTTACAGGCTTGAACCCAGGTCAACTGCCTGCAAGGCAATGCCCTACCCACTGTGCTATCACTTTGGTCTACCAGTATTTTTAGTTTTTAATTTTTCTTTTTTTGTGGTGTCAGAGATCAAATCCTGGATTTCACATGTGTAATACCAAGTGCTCTTCCACACCCTAGACCCCGCAGAAGGCTGACCTCTCTGAGCTTCTACTTTCCTTTCTATAGAGGTATTTGTAACACCTATCCATCATCAGGCTGTGGTGAGATTTAATAAGAGACTTTTTTTTTTTTTTAGCAGTTTATTTAATTGATTGACTTTTGGTCCACAACCAGCAGTTGTCAGGAGTTAATTCTGGCTCTGTGCTCAGAAATCGCTCCTGGCAAGCTCGGGAACCATCTGGGATGCCAGGAATCGAACCAGGTTCATCCTTGGTCAGCCACATGATGATGCTCTATTTAAAATGTTTAGTGTATCATGATGCGTTGTGAAACTGAATTTTAAAAGTCATTTGAGGCTAGAGATATAGTAAGAGATATAGTACAGGGAGGTAAGGTGAGTGCCTTGCATGTGGCTAAGCCAAGTTTGATCCTCAACATGGCATATGATCACGAAGCGTGATCCCTGAGCAGAGATCAGGAGTAAACCCTAAGCACAACTTGTGTGGCCCACCCCCCCAAAGCCACTTTTTTCATTTGAACTGTTTACAGAGCAATAATCATACTTAATGCCAAGCGTGCGACGTAAGTAGTATAGATATCACTCACATTAGTGAAAGAGAGGACCAGAAAGAGCAAGTACGTGAGACATAAGTAGTATAGATATCACTCACATTAGTGAAAGAGAGGACCAGAAAGAGCAAGTAAGTTATTTTTAATGGCAGATTTTTAAATCTAGGCAGATGCCTAGAAATACTGTAGCAATCAATATGACTTCAGCCTATAATTTCAATATTGTCTTTATCACACCTTCCCCTTAGGTAGGGAATATTATCAGAGTAAAAGGGAAGAAAGAATACAGGGCCAAGAAGAGCAAGCCAAGAGAAGACTAAAGGGGTGGGAAATCATCCCTGAACTAATGCTGTCCCGTAAATCCTGGTTACTGTAACTTGGGATATTCCTGACATGTTGGTTTTGTTATAGCCGAGTCCCAGGTTTGATACTTAAGGATTTGATGGAATCTGTGGGTGGCTTTGTACTCCAGGGATTTGAACAATGCTGCACCTCTATCAACATTCAGAATCAGAGTGCAGTTAGCCAGATTTGTTAGTCTTAAAAATCAACTCTAGTCCCCTGCACAGGAACTATTCTTTTTAATTCATTTTTTTGGGAGTCAATGCAAACTCAGGTCTCCACATGCAAAGCGAGCCTATAAGCTCTTTTGAGTTACCCCTGCCCCTCCACACCAGACTACCCTTTGTTTTTTTAAAGCACTAGATGCTTAATATGTAGTTCTTCAGACTGGAGCCCAGAGTTGAGGTTTGCGCATTCCTGGCACTGTGCTTAGTGCCATCTCAGCGCTGGGCAGTGCCTCTTCAAAGTCTCTTTCTGCAGTCACCTGGGCATTTCTGTCACTAGGGCCACTAATGAACCCAACACATTTGTCATCTACTTCATTTTTATTCTATATAATAAGGTCATTGTCCTATAAAGTTGATATACTGCTTTAAGAATTGAGTGAAGAAAATAAAATAATTTTATATGCTTTTTCCCTTAGTGAAAAAATCTAGATATCAATGGATCTGTTTGTCTCAGATTGAGTCTTATTTTAAATATCCTAGTATTTTGTCCTTGTATACCTTCATTGATTTGCAAACATTCTTTCTTTCCTTCTTTCTTCTACCTCCATCCCTGTCAGTGTCTCCCACCCTGACCTCCTGTCCCTTTTTTCCCTTCCAAATCAGGATATTGGCCCTCTTACAACATTCCTTTCCATGAAAAAATCTACAACTGGAGCGGCTACCCAATGTTAGTCAAGAAGCTGGGAATAGATTACTCCTACGATCTGTCTTCCAGAGCCAAAATCTTCCGACGTGACCAGGGAGAAGTGACCGATATGGAATCCATGAAATACATCATGCGATACAACAGTATGTAGCATGTTTCTCAAGACACGTTCTTCAAAACACATTTCCTTCTCTATTGAGAGTTCATATTGGTTCATCTCTGGACCAGACAATTTGAAGTGCATAAGTTACCTTACAAACATGTCTTTTTATTTTTTTATTTATTTTTTTAGTTTTTGGCCACACCCGACGGTGCTCAGGGGTTACTCCTGGCTGTCTGCTCAGAAATAGCTCCTGGCAGGCATGGGGGACCATATGGGACACCAGGATTCGAACTAACCACCTTTGGTCCTGGATCAGCTGCTTGCAAGGCAAATGCCGCTGTGCTATCTCTCCGGGCCCAATGTCTTTTTTTTTTAAATATAATTTTTATTTTAATCATAGTGGCTTACATATCTTTCACATATTTTAGGTACATATTAACATTGAATCTGGGGAATTCCCATCACCAAATTTGTCCTCCCTCACCCCTGTCCCCATCTTGTTTCCCATATCTCCCACCTCACTCCCCACCCCACCCCCCGGCTGCTAGAATGAGTGGTCCCCTCTGTGTCTAGCTTACTACTAAGTGATCATACAACTGCCTTATCTTACCCTCCATCACTTTCCCCTCTATCTGAGAGGCGGAACCAGATAGTTCCAGTTATGTAGTCTTTTTTTTTTTTTGGTTTTTCAGGCCACACCCATTTGATGCCCAGGGGTTACTCCTGGCTAAGCGCTCAGAAATTGCCCCTGGCTTGGGGGGACCATATGGGATGCCGGGGGATCGAACTGTGGTCTTTCCTTGGCTAGCGCTTGCAAGGCAGACACCTTACCTCTAGCACCACCTCACCAGCCCCCAGTTATGTAGTCTTGTGTGAAGAAAAGAAAAGCAACAAAATGGGGTAAAAATCACATAAGCCAAAAATGGGCAGAGTCCTTCAAGAGGCTCTCATCCGCGGTTTGAGAGATGAAAGGGAAAAAGAAAGTGGAACAGCACAACAATACAAAAAGAAATATCAAATAAACTATCCAGTGAGCACTACAGCAATAAATACCTTACAATAAAATAAATAAAATAAAATAAATACCTTACAAACTTATGAAACTATTCAAAGAATATCTGACCTGTCACACTAATAGATTAGTCCCTCTTTATAAAGCCTTAGGGAAGTGTACACATTTTACATCTTTTCAGTTGGAAAAATTGAATGTACAATGGAATGCATCTCTCACCCAGCCCTAGAACAGGCTCACAACAATAACAATAGCATCTAATAAAACAAAAACATCATTCAGAAATGCTTTTGATTTGCTAATGATATAAAACTTGCATTTAAAAAAGTTTCTGTACACTTATCCCATTAAAAAAAAAAAAACTTTAGCATTGTGATCCACAAGGTTGTTTACAAGTTTTTTCAGTTATGAAGTTGTTTTTCAGTCATATATTGTACAAAAGCCTTCACCAGTGCACATTTCCCATCACCAGTGTCCCGTGTTTCCCCCATCTTCCCACTGCCCTCACCCCTGACTACCTCTGTAGTAGACATTGTTCTCTTCTTTTTTTCCCTTTTAGACACTATAGTTTGCAATAGTGTTACTGAAGGGGTATCATTCATATCACTTTATCTCCTTTCAGAGGGATCATTTCCAACTCTCAATCATAGTAGTCTTTTCTCTGTCCTAATTGTACTTCCCCGCTACTGTTAATCAGGTGGTATCATGTATATTACCTTATCTCTGTTCAACACCCAATTACTGTCAGCTTGGTCAGTTCCATCTACGATTGTCATAGAGGTTCCTTCTCTACCCAAACTGCACTGTTCACTCAGAACAGCCAGGACTCACTGTTCCATCACTGTCTCCTAGATTATAAGAAGGATCCTTACAGTAAAGGTGATCCCTGCAATACCATCTGCTGCCGTGAGGACCTGGCCTCACACAACCCAAGCCCTGGAGGTTGCTATGACACAAAGGTAATGTGCTTTTGGCTTTCATTTCCACCCCTCAGGACTGTTCCAAGGCAACATTGCTGCAGAAAATCTTGTTCCATAAAGCAGAATGACCGCAGACACCATTAAGAAATCGTCACATTCCCATTCTGATGGTAGATGACATTGAATTTCAATTCTTGTTCTGCCAACTTTACAGTAAATCATAAGAACTTGCATGATGTTTCCTGTAAATGCAAGATGGAAGTCTCAGTACTCACCATCATAGAGTTGTGAAGAGTAATATCCATATCTATAAAATATTTACAATGGTATATATTAAATGCACTTGATTAGGTCAAGTATGAAGATGGCATTTATCATTCAGTTCCAGTCCAATGTACTGATAGCAAACATTTAAGTCTTCATGCATGTGAAACACCAGAGCATTTAGAGCTGACCAACCAATTCCTGTTCCTGTACTTTTCTAATAGCACTTGTAGGTGTTCCGTAGATTGTCAAACATGTAACATGTATCTATTCCAGAGTATACATGATTTCTGCCACCTAGCTACCTGTATTTAATAAATCCACACCAAGTTTCCAAATTTGATTTCCTTTTAAAGACCTGCCAGTTTTTCACTGCAAGTTTATTAGAGGATAAATTATTTATAATATTTTTCTTGTGAAATTTTGACTGTGGGGAAAAATCAAGAGAGATTTTCTTGTTTCCTAAAATTCAACCTGTATTTAGGTGTTTTTGAGAGCCATGGAGTTGGCCACATTCAAAGAAAGTACCTCCTGTACTGTCTATTTAGTAACTTTTACTGATGAATTAACACATTCTAAGTAGAGTACTAAGTATTTGAGGCAACTCTTCTATAAAGCAGGGCTAGTAGTTTAACTTACAGATGAGGAAACTTGAGTCTCATGATAGCTATTTTAAAATAAGCTTTGTATTGTGGATGTGCTTTGATGGTAAAGCAGATGACACCATTCTTTTTTTTTTTTTTTTTTTTTGGTTTTTGGGTCACACCCGGCTATGCTCAGGGGTTACTCCTGGCTGTCTGCTCAGAAATAGCTCCTGGCAGGCACGAGGGACCATATGGGACACCGGGATTTGAACCAACCACCTTTGGTCCTGGATCGGCTGCTTGCAAGGCAAACGCCGCTGTGCTATCTCTCCGGGCCCATGACACCATTCTTGGTACGCAAGAAACTAGGGGGCAATACACAGCACCACCAAACACAGGAAACAAATTGAAAATTATAAGTCCAACTGTGAACATTAACACCAGACACATATTAGGCTACATTGTTAAACTCACTAGTAACTCATATTTGAATGCCAATAATATAGAATATGAGCAAATTGCTGAGATTTTAAGAGCAGGAAAAGAAAAAAATCTACCAAAAAATTTGTGGCAATTAAATGACCCCCCCCCCCACACACACCAGGGTTTCTAAACTCTTTTTGGTTCTTTCTAGGTAGCAGATATTTACCTCGCAGCCAAGTTCACGGCCTATGCCATCAGCGGCCCCACAGTCCAGGATGGCCTCCCTGCATTTCGTTGGGACCGTTTCAACAAAACGCTCCACCAGGGCATGCCAGAGATCTACAACTTTGACTTCATCACCACAAAACCCATTTTGTAACAAGATAAAGAGGCAACAAGGGAAGGAATAGATGGATATAAGATACCAAAGGCACTATTTTAACTATGTTTTCCCTTAAAAATTTATCTTAATAAAATTTATTAAATTCAGCCATATTTCCTTTTCCATGTCACATGCATCTTCTGTCCAGGGAGACTGTAAGAGAAACCACACACAAAAAAGGACACTGCAGGACTGCAGCACATGTATTGTCACAGGAAGGAAGGGCAGATGGCTACCCAAGTACCCAAATCCTCCTGGGTTGCTTTGTCAAATGACAACCTCACCTCCTCCCCAGCTTTCTTGACGGGGCTGTTTCCAAACTTGCAAGCACCTTTCCCTTGTCTTGGCTGAATAGACTTAATGACAAAGGTGGGTGCTGCCTTCTAGAGAAGCCCTGAGAGAAACAGTCATGGCTTTTCCACTTACCAATAAGCTTCTGATGAATCACATCCTCAAGGCTCAGGAGAGGCTCAGTGTCTAATATGTTAACATGATAAACAGTTAAACAAGGGAAAAATGCTGCCTCAAACTTTTTAAAAAGGTGAACCACTGCATGAGCTTCTTGTTACAAGCTGGTTAATAAACCATACTGTAGAGTCTACGATGATTCTTAACAAGATGAGTGATTGAAAACAAAAGCAAAATACCCCAAGGGTTAAGAATAACCAGAATGAATTAAAAATACACAAAACATTACAAACCCAATAGTTTATTTCAAAGTATAAATTTCAGACCTGTTGGACAAAATCCCACTACAGTTAACACTTATACAGACACCACTCTACCATACATTTATAAAAGAAAATAACCACAAAACCTTCAAAACCTAATAAAAATAGGGTAACTTGCTACAGCCCACTTTATATTAGACATTAGATCTTACATTGTCTTATTATTTACACTTTCAACTGCAGTAAAGAAAAATCAAGATGCAAGTTTCCCACAAAGGATTTATTTTTATATTTAATTTTTAAATGGCTGGTAAAATACTAAAGCCAAGATTCCAAAAGGTTTCTGATTGACAGTTACCTTATTTACAAATAAAACCTTTATTTTTTTTAAAAAGACAGCATTTAAATATAAATGATGCATACTTAGCCAACTCTACAAAAAAAAAAAAAAAAGGATATTTTAAGATAAGACAGAACATGTGTTTGTATTGTCCTATTCTTCCCCACTGGCTGGCTCAAGGGGAGTAAAGTTTCAAGAATTAGATATACTATTTAATAGAACACCTCATGAGAACTGAGAATTGTTCTAATCTTAGTTTTTTGTCCTGAAGTCTAAAAGGAGGGGTGTGTGGAGAGGACTCAGGGATCGTTTACCTAGTAAATAGTAAGGAAGGCAGAAATATACATTGGTTTTTAGATAGTTACATGTAATAATCTAATACTGGGACATGATTCTCGGGAAAGTAGAAAAAAGCAATCCAATGACTAGTCAATGATGAAATCAAAACAACAAATAGTATACTGAAATAGCCCAAGAAAGGAATATCAGGGAGAACACTTGGAAGGTCTTTGCAGTACTCTACTGTGCTAAGATCACAGTGTATAAAATGGATAGAAAAGATTCCACAGGCATATTTTGTTATTCTTGTACAGTACTGGAAAATTTGTGGAACAAGATAAATGTTTATCATGCAAAAGTAACACCTTGCTGCATAAATGATGCAGCCGGGCATCAGTTTTTGAAGAAAGATGCACCTAAAATCCTAAGCGCCTTGCTTTGGGTCATTTTTAAAAATTCAATCTTTTACTTATTGTCTGGCAATAGGGGCAGGATTAGTATGTGTGCATGGAGGTGGGGGGAACTACTGAGTCAAATGGTGGTGAATCCCAATATTCACTTTTAAAAATTCTATTTTTTGCTTCTCCCACAAATGTCTACCATGTTCAACAATACACAGTATTCTTCTGTATATTTTAAAAAGTGAATCCAGAGAAATAGAAGAAAATAATTACCTCAAAATGTTAACTGTTAACAGTGGATGTTATCTTTGCATGCAATTTATAAATTTACTGGCAAGAACATAATTTTGAAGAGGTTTACTCACGCTTAAAACAGGGTAAAATTACAGTGCAAAGTAGAGAGTGCAAAGTAGAGAGGAACTAACATCACTGTTACTTTTAAATGCCACACAACATCCTACATTTCAGGTTAAAATATCAGAAGTTTCCAGGATTCCCAAGAAGGCAATACAAATAGTGGAAGCTAAAACTGTGGCATTTTTAGCATTAGCAGTATTGTTTTTAATACTTTACGAAAAGGTGCCTCTGAAGTAAAAGAGGTACCTCCAAATGTGAAGTGCTAGGAACAAGTTTACATCAGTTACTATTATTAGTTGGGCCTTCATTCTATTTTCCTAAAGAAATAAACCAAAAGTCAACATTACAGCCTGCCCCCAAAAAAGCCTAGAGTTTGAGCCTAGTCTAGAGCTGCCATCTATAAAAACTTAATTGGAGTCCAATTCAAGCACACCATTTTCTATTCCCCCCCCCCCCAAATAATTACAAAAGTTCTGTACTTTCCTTTCACCATCTAGATTAAAGTCTTATTGTACTGTAATAAATTTGGGGGATTGCAAGTTGAGAATTCTTTTTATCAGAAAACACAATTTAGCCAAAAATAATTATTTTCACTTTATTGGGCTTTTTTTTCACCTGATTATATAATGCTATGAAAGCTTTAAAAAAAAAAACCCTAGTAAATATAAGTAAAAATATTAATTATGGGGAGAATCCCTTTTGGGACAGATAAGCTTATTGTTATCCTGTGACCAAAAAACCAGAACAATTCCAACTATAGTCTCTCTTTTTCATAGACAGGAATGATACTGAACACAAAAGTCACATGAACCATACACACAGGCAGAGACAGTGCTCAGAAACATCTGCATGAGCATCCATTTCTCCCTTTTGAAATTTTCATTGGCTTGATGTTGGCAACTTCTTTCCCATCATTAATCCTGGAATAAGTAATATCTACATGGTTGGCAAAGTTTATTCATATTATTCTTAATTCTCTTTGTAGTTTTCTTGTCGGAGAGTAAAAGGAAGGTTTTGGAGCCTTTACATTTTGGCAATCTGTAGGCTTGCTTTCTTAACATTAGTGAGCCTTCACACCCAATTTGAGAATACTCTGACCAGTAAGTACTCCAGAAATGTCTTTATCACTCGAGTGACTGGTATTTTATGCCATCAAAGATGCAAACAAAAGCAGCATTAACAGAAGGGAAAGCTTCCTCCTGGAATTCCAGGAGAAATTAAGGACTAATTTATTTTTGGAAGGTAGGAAAAAGAATTAAAATATGGTCAAGGGACGATGATCTGAAAAATTATTCCACAGACTCCATGAATACCTTTTAGATAGTTACATTCCCAACCACACTGTCACTCCAAATGTAGTTAGGGTACGTATACTCACATGTATGTGTGTACACACACACACACACACACACACACCTCTACCCTGACCTAACCTATCTATACACAAATACCTACTTGAAACCTATATAGCTGGTACTCGAAGATCTAAGTTAAATTTGGGGAGAGATGCATATCAAGTTTCACCTAGTTGCTCTACAAAAAAACCTGAAAGAATATTCCACCAAAAGTTAACTTAGGGCAAATCAGAGAACACTTGGCACCATAGAAACAAAGTTAAAAAGGATAAGCAGGAAGGATATAAGAATAGAGAAAATGAAGCTTTCCCTTCAATATTTTAGCATACAATATTTTGTGAATCTTACTTTGCTTCCTTTGAAAGCATACAAAGCGCTTTGGGTGATAAAGTGAAATAGAACTGCTTTCCTAATCTTTAACACAGTGTGCAATAGAAGATTCTAAAATAACTGTGAAGGAGTTTTCTTATGCAATATGGTCTTCTCTTGGGTCTACTTTACACACAGATACTTTAAAATAGTGACCAAAAATAAAAGCATTTACATTGTTAGAATAAAATAGCAAGTCAAATTTTGGAATGAAATGTAGTGATGGGTATATATATACATGTTTATAAAAGCCTTGGTTTAAATCCCCTTGAGGGGAGTGTGCTCTATCCAGGGGAAAAGAAGGAGACATGAAAGTGAAAGGCTGAAGGGGAAGAGTAAACAACAATGGCCAAATGGCCCTGCTCATATCTGCGATTAAACTTTAAGGCACAAAATAAACGTAAAAGCCAAATTAGGAAAAGGAAGGGCTGCTAAAGATTTAAAAAAAAAAAAACAACTAACAACCCAGAAGAGACAAAAGAAAAGATGAACAGATCATTTCCTGTGTTCAAATCAACTAAACTATGATAATTTTAAGTTTATTTCTTTGGGCTTTGTTTAACTTCAGTTTAAATCACTTTAACTCTGAATCTACAGATCCCTTAGTAGCAGAATCAGGCTTTATATTTAGACCCTTTGATCATCTACTTCCTTCATACTGGAAGAGAGGTAAACTTGAGAATTAAAATGGAAGATTTCTCTGCAACAGACATATAAATAGGGAAGAACACACATAAACACCCACACATATTCCTTAACCTCAAAACTAAAGCAAGGTACACATTTACATCTTAAAACCTTGAAGCCTGAATTGTCCAGGAAAAGATTCTTGCTTTACGGGCAGAGTTTATTTTACTTCTGATTATAAACAAATGTAGTGTATATATACATCTGTCCAAGAAATCTTGCACAGTGAGGATTTACAATGTGTATCATGCACAAGATTAAAACAAGACCCCAAAATGGAACTTCTGAATAAGGAAGGAAGGTAGGAAGGCTCCAAGGTTTAACTGCTCTGGGAAGAAGAAATCACATCTGTTGACTGAGGATCACAGAAAGGTCCAAACCGTCCATACATGTCCTTGGCTCGTACTGCAAAGTAGTATTTGCTGCCAGATACAAATTGGGTGAGAGTGCATGCCATAGGCAGGGGGAGTGCCTTTACCTCTCCAATCTTTTTCCATTGTGAGGGCACAGTGGCACTAGGTTCCTCGTGGTAAGCATAGAGATGGTAGCTATCTACAGCAGCACAGCTACGATCCACTTCCAGGACACTCCAGGACAAGACAATGCCATTCTGACTCTGAACTCGTGCTAATTTCAAGTGTGGCTTCTGAGGCAGAGATGTGTTGGCAGCTTCTGGGGGCAGACGCTGTGGCTGTGGGGCTTCTGGTAAGGGTGCTGGGTGCACAGGGCGTGGTGGCTCCTAGCAAAAGGAAGAAGAGTAGAAATTCATATTAATCACATCAGAGTAACTACTGAACACAAACATCTTAAAAGACCTTAACCATTATATACCAACAAATATTTTACACAAAGAATACTGGACATCACCAAATATGAGCAATTTTGACAAGTTCTGCTGAGATTACTCATGCTCTCTTTCTAAAATATCAAGTTACCTCATGAAATAAAAAGTACTGGTTGCGAGCTGCATGGCCACCGCCGCCGCCGCTCACCTCCGAAGGGGGCGCAGAAATTTGTTGCACTTCTTGGAGGGGTCTCTGTTTGTTTGTTTGATTGCTTGTTTATTTTTTTCCTCCTCCTCTCCCCCCTCTTCCTTACTCCCCCCACCCCGTTTTTTTTATTTTGGACAAAATGTCGGTCCTGGATGGGAACCTGGAGCGAGGAACCTGGCTGCTGGCGTCGGGAGCTTTGCAGAAGTTTGCCCAGGAATAAGTCCAGCAAGATGTCCAGTGATAGGCAGAGGTCGGAGGATGAGAGCCCAGTACCAGCACTGGCAGTTTGGATGCTGACCAGCGCGACCCCGCCGTCCCAGAGCCCGAGGAACAAAAAGAGAGGAAACCTTCTGCCACCCAGCAAAAGAAGACCACCAAGCTGTCCAGCAAAACCACCGCGAAGCTCTCCACTAGCGCCAAAAGAATTCAAAAAGAGATAGCTGAAATAACCCTTGATCATCCTCCTAACTGCAGCAATTTCAGACCAAAAAAGGAAGTAAAAACATAAAAATAATTTTAAGCAAATCGTGGTATTGGGAGAGCTGCGGTGTGCATTAATACTGACCACTACTGACCTCCTGAGTTGTTGCTATTTCAAAATGAGATGTGAGTCTCTTAAGTTTGAAGTCCACATGTGACTTTGGGAATTTAGTATGAAGAAAGCACCCCATTTTGTGTAAAATAGTGTAAAGTTTACGAGTATAAAGGGCTTCATTGGTTTTATAAGAATATTGTGGTATGCTTATGTTTCCACTGAATCGACCTGCTTTAGGTAGTAAATAAATCCGAGTATTTTCTTCCAACCGTCAAAATGGTATGTCAAATCTGTAGCCATTTAAGGGGGTCAAGTTAGGTGCTCTTTGGAAGAATCACTGAACTTGCAGTGTTTCCTGATTATTTGAGATATAAGGATATATCTATTTAAAACCAAGGATATATCTATTTAAAACTCTTAAATATTTTAAAATTGCATGCATATAAAATAAAATTTTTAAGGTTTCTGTTGATTTCTTTTTTTAATGCCCCAGACTTAACTATGTGCAAATGTAGTGCACTCTATACACGTTTTGAATGTTCTGAGAGCAGGTAGCTTAGTATGGTAATGGCTGAAGGAATGGGTTTATTGCATTTAATCCAGGTAGAGTCCTACAAGGTCACAGACACTGTTTTAGAGCAGGTAAAAATTAGAGTTTAGCTTTATTTTTTATAAATTAGATTTCATTTGATAGTTAATGATAAAACAGCAAATATTTTGGCTTCCTTGTGAACAGTCCCAGCAGTCGAAAATTATATATTTTAAGTTTTTAATTTCTTTGGTAATGAGGATGCTGATTTGCGGTTAAAGGAGAAAAGATAAAATATGAATTTTAGTAGGAAACTGGGAAAATACTTTTCTTATTAGTTAACATTCTTTTTTAACATGTGCCAATCATATAAAATATCCAAACAGATAATCTGTATCTCAGTGTGTTTTTATACTTTTTGGGCAGAAGACCTAGTTTTGTCTTTGAGCAGTAATTCGGAATATTGGGTATTTGTTCAAGGCATTTTAGAATTTTGTAGTTAAAACCTAGTTGATATTGTATTTTCCTTTCAAGTTAATATGTAACAAATTGTAGTGTTATGTTTTGGTAATTCACAAATACGTAAAAGAATTTTAGCTTTATAGTGGCTATACAGTTTATATTGTTACAAAATGAGTCTTATATATCAGAAATATTAATGTTTCAAATCTGAAACGTAATACTTTATGTATGACCGGTATTGTTTCTGAGCATGATTTTTCTAATACGATTTTTGAATAAACTTGTCAAAGTAGGAAAAAAAAGTTCTGGTTGCTATAATATCATGACAGCAATTGAAATGACTGTCACTTTTTGTTTGTTTTTGGGCCATATCCAGTGATGCTCAGGGGTTACACCTGGCTATGCGCTCAGAAATTGCTCCTGGCTTGGGGGACCATATGAGACGCCAGGGTACTGAACTGCGATCCATCCTAGGCTAGCGTGGGCAAGGCAGATGCCTTACCCTTGCAGCCTTGCTTTGGCCCATGACATCCACTTCTAAAAAAAATAATTTGATTCTCTATGCTACAATTCCCCATTTAGTATACTGTAACAATTCTCCATTTAGTAGATTATGACATTCTGTAACTGGCAGACACATATGAAACTTGAGTACTCAATATATTTTTATTTACAGTGTTTTCACATGTCAAGATAGTATATTTGATCTTTACTTCCTCCCACTTTTCCTTGTGTGTGCAAACACAGTTGAAATTTAAAGCACGAAGTGTCTACCTCTAAGCTACATTATTAATCTTCATAACAGTTCATTTAATACTAAAAGTGTATTCAGATGTGTACTAAGTGTATGAAATGAGTATGATAGTTACTTGTCAGCCTGTAAGAAAGGTGTCATTTAAATGTGAGAATAAAAGAATTTGGAAATACTGAGCAAAGACACAAAAATAACAAAGTTAGGAGATTCACAGACAAAACAATTATTAACTTAAGAACAAGATAGGTACAACAAAAGGAGAAAAAAATTGGCAAAATAAAGAACAAATGATAAGAGCATGAACACTAAACACAGGAAGTCAGACTTTTGTCTAACTTAACTGGGTTTTAAGATTAGATGATAATTTAAAAAAGATTCAAATAAAAAAAAAAGATTTAAATGGAACATAGAAAAATAGGCATAGGAGGTCCATCTCTACAGCAGCCTGGAATTCAGAATGAGATTGGAGTTGAGTCTGTGGAGAATCAATGAAGAACGAAAATGGTGGAGACACCACAGCAGCAGCATACAGAGCCTGGAGATGTCGAAAGCAGCTCATCCCTAAGTGAAATTCCTGAAACCCTGAGCCTAGCAATGGAGCAGGAGCACTGAACTCTGGACTTCAGAAGAAGCAGTGAAAGCCAATCGCCAGAGAAAAACCAAGCTCCTAAGGAGATTGCTGGAGTCAAACATGGCAGCGGCAGAACAGCTTAAGGAGCTACAAAAGTAACGTTCCCAGAGACAGGAGTTTAGCAGTGAGTCCTGAGTTGGTCCCTTAGCAGGGCTGGAAATTGTGAATGAGTCCATCTTCATTTAGCTCATTAGCACTGAGGGAGTGAGCAGGGCAAGGGTAAGGCAAGACAGGAGGGCCAATAAGTGGAATGGCTATAAGATGCTGTTAAGAGATTAGCACACTTTATCTGCATTGGAAGCAGCAGGAAGCAGCATTGGAAGCAGGAAGCAGCATTGCCAGCAGACTGTCAGGGAGTGGCTCCCTGTCTACTCTTATGTTGGGAGTGGTGGACACAGCGCAAACCCATCTGCATGCTGGGTTCACAGGACACAGCAGCATTAATTGACACATTAGCACCAAAAGAGTAAGCAGGGACAAGGGTAGGGCGAGATGTGATTTGGCCACAAGCTGTAGTAGCGGTTTGGCTGAAACAACAAGGCTATGAGACAGCCACCAGTGATAGTGAGGATAGGAAGCCAGGTCATCGTTTTGTCAGGCCAACAATCCCAAGCAATCTAGGTAGGGCCTCAGGCCCAGCCCGCATTTTGAACTAAGATTCCTGTACCCAGAGAAAAGTTTGGCCTTTAGACAGGTAAGACCAGTAGCTATGGCGATGGTAGGCAGCTTTTGGAAAAAGCTAATGCTCCGAGAGAAGAGCTCAACCACTCCACTTTGCTCCCTAGCCACACATTTCTTCTAAGCAGGGAACCACCCCCCCCCCCCACACACACACCATAATACATAAAACATACCAACACACTGCAAAGATCACAATGGGAAGACAAATGAAGAAACATACCACACTTATTTGGGGGGTGGGGTGGGGTGTGTCACACCTGGCAGCATACAGGGGTTACTCCTGGCTCTATGCTCAGAAATCGCCCCTGGCAGGCACATTGGACCATATGGGAGATCAGGATTCGAACCACCTTTCCTTTTGCATGCAAGGCAAATGCCTTACCTCCATGCTATCTCTCCGGCCCCATACCACACTTATTAAATGAACATGGTAGTTCCAGGAATTCAACTAACTTCAGTCAACTCTAACCTCTGATAAGGACTTTATAGAGAGGAAATGTGAAGGATTTTCAAAGAACTCAAAGAAACTACGGAATGAACATCCAACAGAAATTAGATAACTTCAAACTGGTAGGTGAAATGCAAAACTCACTAGAAGACCTCACCAGAGAGTAAGAAGGTCAGAATCAGTGAGCTGGAAGATGAGCTGCATAGCACCACCATATAACAGAAGTAGTTGAAAATAAGCCTTAAAATAAATGAACAAAAATTGAAAACTACTCAAAATAAGTGAACAAACAGTAGACCTTTGGGATAAATTCAATAACAAACAGTAGACCTTTGGGATAAATTCAATAGTTATAACATAAGAATCAATGGGTTCCAGGGAGGCAGGAAGAAAACCCCTATGAAGAATCAACAGTCAAAAACGTTATCAATCCCAGAAGAGTGAATGCACCCACATCTGGATGCCTGAAGAGTACCAGCTAAAACTCAAACTCGCGGCCTGCAGGCTGTTTGCGGCCCTCTGTACAATATTTTGTGGCTCTGCCCTAGAGGAATCTTTTTTTGGTTTTGTTTTAGTTGTTTGGGTCACACACCCCCAATGTTCAAGGCTTACTACTGACTTTACACTCAAGGATCACCCTGACTTTGCCTCCTGCGGCCCCTAGTAAATTGAGTTTGAGACCCTTGAGCTAAAAGAAGTCCAAATAAAAATACCCCAAGGCACAACTAATTACAATGATGAAAATCACAGATTGGAATAGAATACTGAAAGATAGCTGCAAGATCAAAAGGGAAATCAAATACAAAGATACAAAGAAGCATCCTTGAGATTTACAGCAGATTTATTTTAAGTAACCCTATGGGCCCCAAGGCAGTGGTGGGATAGTGAAAAAACTCAATAAAATAAGTGCCTATGTATTACTTTATCCAGTCAGACTTTCATTAAGGTTTGAGGGAAAGATAAATTGCATAACAGATAAACAATAGCTCAGGTGTTTTACGGACTCGAAGCCAACCCTTCAAGCTAATAGCTTCTTTAAAAAGGCTGGAAGGCCATACTAATATTACATGACAAAGATGTCAGGCTTAAAAAGGTTACAGGTGACTGAGAGGATCATTTCTTAATAATCAAGGGATATGTACATCAAGAAGAAATTATACTCTTAAACAAGTATGCACCCAATAAGGTACCAGCAAAATACTTAAAACAACTGCTAATAAACTTAAAGACATTGATAGCAACACAACAGTAATGGGAGACTTTAACTTTAACAAGGATAAGTTTTAGCTTTGAAAAAATAAATGAAAGAGTGGCTTTGTAGACACATATAGGACTTTTCATCCTCACAAACCTGAATACATATTCTTCTCCACTGCACATGGGACACTCTCCAAGATAGTCCACAAGTTAGGCCATAAAACATACCTCCATAAAATAAAAAATATAGAAATTCTATCAACTATCTTCCAGATGCAGAGAAGTAACTTTAATTCCTGGAAATTAATAGCTTACTATTGAACAACCAGTGCCTCAAAGATGAAATCAAGGAGAAAATTAAAAGATTCCTGGAAACAAATGAGAATGAAGGCACACAATATCAGAACTTTCTGACACAACCGAAGTGGCAATGAGAGGAAAATTTATAAGTCTGCAAGCATTCATCAGGAAGGAAGAAAAGGCCTACATAAATAACTTAATGGCACAGCTTCAAAAATTGGAAAAATAATCAGTAAAAGGAACCAAAGGCAGGCAGATGAAAGAAAATAATAAAACTTAAGAGCTGATATTAATAACTGGATATCCAGAAAACAATCTAGAAGATCAATGAAAAAAGGGTTGGTTCTTTGAAAAAAATAAACAAAATCAATAAACATTAGCAATACCAAGACAGGGAGAAAGAAATTTTATAAACAAAGCCAGAAATGAAAAGAGGGATCAGAGATTACTTTGAGAATCTTTATATCACAAAACATGAGAACTTGGGAAGAAATGGATATATTTTTGGACTCTATTCTCCCAAGGTTGAATCAAAATGATCTGGAATATCTGAAGAGAGCTATCACATTTGAGGAAATTGAAATGGTAATCAAAAGGCTTCCCCAAAACAAAGCCCAGGCCCAGATGGATTCACTAGTGATTTCTTTCAAACCCTTAAAGAGGTTTGAACACTACTACCACCACCAAATCTTTTCAGGCTCTTCCAGGAAATTAAAGATACAGAAACACTCCCAGATAGTTTCTAAAGCTAACATCGCCCTGATAGTAAAAGCAGACATCATAACAAAGAAAACTAACTGGCCAATATCCTTGAAAAACACAGATCCGATCCTCAACAAAATACTAGCGAACAGAATCAAATAGCTCATCAAAAAGATTACACATCACCAAGAAGAATTCATTCCAGAGATGCAAGAATGGTTTAATATATGCTAATCAATCAGTACACCGTATCAGTAAAAGAAAAAAAAACAAAAATCAAATGATTATCAACTGATGCAGAGAAAGCCTTTGACAATGTCCAACACCTATTCAAGATAAAGTCATGAACTTTCTATGTTCATGAAATAAACATGAACATTTGTCTTGTTCAAGACGGTAATTGAAGGAATTTATTCAAAATAATCAAAGCCATCTACCACAAGCCCATTGCAGACATTTTACTCAATGGGAAATAATAAAAAGCCTTTCCTCTAATGTCCTGCATAAGACAAGGTTGCCCCACTTGACACTTCTATTCAAATACCGGAAATTCTTGCCATAGCAATCAGGAAGTAAAAAAATACCAAGGGCATACAAATAGAAAAGGAAAAATTCAAGCTCTCATTGCAGATGACACGAAACTATATTTAGAATAGATTTTTATGGTCAAGCAGGCTATACAATTAATATTCAGAAATACATGGCTTTTCTATATACAAATGAAGAGAATATAGAGATATGAAAAAATAATTCTATTCACAATTCTGCCTCAGAATATCAAGTACCTTATAGTCAACTTAACTAAAGTGAAAGACCTCTGTAACAAAAATTACAAAACACAGCTTCAAGAAATAAAAGAGGACACAAGGAGGTCGAAACATATACCCTGCTAATGGACTGGTAGGATTATTATTCATTAAAATGACAGTACTTCTCAAAGCATTGTAAGATTTATGCAATTCCTATAAGAATACGAATAACATTTTTCTTTTTTTTTTTTTTTTTGGTTTTTGGGCCACACCCGGTGACGCTCAGGGGTTACTCCTGGCTATGCACTCAGAAGTCGCTCCTGGCTTGGGGGACCATATGGGACACCGGGGGATCGAACCGCAGTCCGTCCAAGGTTAGCGCAGGCAAGGCAGGCACCTTACCTTTAGCGCCACCGCCCGGCCCTGACTTGAATATTCTGATACAGACCTGCAGGTATATGATCAATTAATGTTTGCAAAGGGGTAAAAAGTACAGAGTGGAGCAAAGAATGCCTTCTCAACAAGTGGTGCTGGGAAAACTGGTGAGCCACATGCAAAAAAGCAAACTCAGAAAAAGTCAAATCAAAATGTTGATTAGGGGCTGGAGAGACAGAATAGTGGTAGGGCGCTTGCCTTGCAAGCAGCAATCCAGGACAGGACGAACAGTGGTTTGAATCCCAGCATCCCCAATGGTCCCCCGTGCCTGCCAGGAGTGATTTCTGGCAGGTGTGGTTAAAATTGATTAAAAATCTTAATATCAAACCTGAAACCTTAAGGTACATAAAGGAAAATGTAGGCAGAATCTCCATGACATTGAAGCTAAAAACAACTTTAGGAAGAAACACTTGGCCAGGCAAGTGGAAGCAAAGATAAATAAATGGGATTACATTAATTGAGAAGCTTCTGTAAGACAAAGCAAACGGTTACTAGGATACCAAGACTACCTACAGAATGGGAAAAACTATTCACCTAATTAACACCCACCTGACAAGAGGTTACTATTTAAGATAATACAAGGTACTAGAAGAACTCAGCAAGAAAAATACCATCTAATCCCATCCAAAAATGTAGAGAATAAACAGACATTTCCTCAAAGAAGAAATTTCGATGGCCAAAAGGCACATGAAAAAATGTTCCACATCACTAATCATCAGGGAGATGCAAATCATAACAATGAGATATCATTTCACACCACAGAGACTGGCACAAATCATAAAGACCAAGAACAACCAGTGCTAGTGCATGGAGAAAGGAATTATCCTTCACTGTTAGTGGGAATGCCTAGTCCAGCCTTTGTAGAAAACAACATGGATATTCCTCAAAAGTAGAAACCAAGTTCCCTTATGATCCAGCAATACCATTCGTATGGCTATATCCTAGAACGTTACACCCCACTCAGGAAGGGCACACATCAGAAGTGTTGCACTCCTGAAAAAGAATTATTTGCCAAAAAGGCCCGCTTAGAGACCCTTTGCGTGGATTGTTCGGCTATAATTCTAAACGTGGCTGTAACTATCTCTCTTTATTTTTAACCATTATTAGAAACTAGGCCTCAGTATTTTCTAACAAAGGAGGACAGTGCCAGAAGCCGCCAAAAGTTTCCTGCTAAAAGCTCCTTTGTAATCTCTGTCCCCCCCCCCCCACTTCCTCAAAGGTATCTGGTTTCTCCTTACCTGTCTCTTCACATGCTAATTCTAGCTCTGATCTCATTGGTCTATCCCCTTTTCCTTTTTCCCTGGCTACGCCCCAAATATCCTTCTATTTAAGGCCCAATAAAGCTCTGGCCTCTCTCTCTCTGGCCTCACCTCTTGTTTTCACAATGTAATTCTGTGTGGTCTCATTTATTTCATATTTCATAATTCATATTTCATATTCACCCCTTCGTGCTCCCGCTTAACTCCCAGTGGGAAAATGAACCCACTAAGTTTTTGCTTAGGGACTTTTTATCTCATTAGGATAAAACAGTCCGCAGCACTAGAACAATACAGAAAAACCCTCTGCACTACGTTCATCACAGCACTATTTGCAATAGACAAAATTTGGAAATAACCCATGTGCCCAAGAGCAGATGAGTGTTTATAGATACTCTGGTATATCTACACAATGAAATACTAGCAGCTGTTAGGAAAAATGAAGTTATGAAATTTGCTTATACATGGATAGATATGAAGTCTGTTTTGTTTTAGGACCACACTCAGTGGTGCTCAGGGGTCATTCCTGGCTCTGCACTCAAAAATAGCTCCTGGCAGGCTTGGGGAACCATATGGGATGCCAGGATTCAAACTGGGGTCCTTCCTGTGTTGGCCATGTGCAAAGCAATCACCTTACTATTTGAGTGCTATCATTCCGACCCCATGAAATTTTTTTAAACTTTATTTATTGAGGGGCTGGAGTGGTGGCGCAACAGTAGGGCATTTGCCTTACATGTGGTTGACATAGGACTGACCTCGGTTCAATCTCCCAGTGTCCCATATGGTCCCCCAAGCCAGGAGCAATTTCTGAGCGCATAGCCAGGAAGAACCCTGAGTATCACCGGGTGAGGCCCAAAAACTAAACAAAAACCCACAAAACTTTATTTATTGATTGATTGATTGGTTTTTGGGCCATACCCAGCACTGCTCATGGTTTACTCTTGGCTCTGCACTCAGAAATCGCCCCCTGGTTGGCTGGGGGACTATATGGAATGCCGGGAATTGAACCGGGTTTCTCCCATGTCAGCCGCATGCAAGGCAAATGCCCTACCATTGTGCTATCTCTCCGGCCTCAATATGGAGTATTATTTTAGTGAAACGAGTTGGAGAGAAGACAGACATTGAATACTCTCACTCTTTTGCAGGATATAAGAAAAATAAAAGCTTGGTAATAACATCCAGAGACTATAATAAGAGATGCAGGACAGGAGGACTAATCCATGGCAAGAAGCATGCCACAAGTAGTGGTAGCAATACAGTTAGTTAGAATAGAAAAAGAATGACAATGACAGTTGCAACTGATCAATCCGGACAATAATAAGGTGTTGTGAGGGAGATAAAGAGATATGCACAGTACCACTTCCTTAATAACACTAAGAGAAAAAAAAGAGCGAGCGAATGAGAGAGAGAAAGAGGGGGATAGGCAGTGGGTTGAGAGGAACAGTTCGGACACTGGTGGCAGAAAATATTCATGGGTGAAGGTTGGTGTACACTGTGAGACTGAAACACAGTCAAGAACAACTTGGTAATCAGTGTTTAAATAAAAGGTAAAAAAAAAATAGGCAGTCTTTTTTTTGTATGTGAAGTATCCTTTCTCAGAGACTTTAGACAGAACTCTTAAACTGAACTTCATTGAACAAGAACTATGCTAGATATGCATCTGATTAAACAATTTATCACACTAAATAGATACTTCAGTGAAGGTTTAATACGAACATTTGGGATCCTGTGCTCAGGACTTTTTCCTAACTGTACCCTAGGATCATTTCTAGCAGTGCTCAAGAGACCCTATGCAATGTCAGGGAATCAAACTGGAATAGGCTACATACAAGGTAAGTGTCTTAAGCCCTGGAATTTCTCTGGCCCTAATAAAAACTTTTTAATCTGCATGCCTCCTTAGTCTTTAGTACTAATATTAAGTTCCATATATTAAGAACTTAAAAAGCTTATCCTGAATAAACTCAAGGAACACAAATTAAGAGTTCAAATTCACAAATATATGTAAAACGTCAGGGAAGACCAGGCTACCTTAGTATGCTTGAGAGCCTCCAAAGGTACTCGATGCCATGGACCAAACTGCAGTCAAGTACATGTAACATCCTAGCCTCTGTACTATTTCCATGACCCTTGCTGTTCTATAATTGCAGGGTCAGTAATCGTCTAATACACTGCAAATGTCTCAAGTATGAACTCTTTTGTATAGTATACAGGGTCATAAAATAGTCAATCATGAGCGTATGTTTTGCATGCAGAAAGACCCAGGTTCCATTCCTGGTACCTCATGGTCCTGTGAGCAATGACAGAAGTAACCAAGCCATGAGCCTGAGCACTACTGAAACCAAACCAAAGGGGAAAAAAAAAAAAAAACAACCTCCTGTCAAATAATTTCTGAGCGCATACAGGAATGATTCCTGAGTATCACCAGGTATGGCCCCAAAACCAAAAACCATAAACCAAAAAAAAAAAAAAAAACCAACCCAATAAACTTCTGTCAAAAGAGTTGTCACTTCCTTTTGACAAGATAAATTTAAAGACAAAAATTGGAAGCACAATAGTATTTGACAGTGAGCAGTTGAAAAGTTCATGTAAACTTACAGCATGCACTTGAGGTGGCCGGTGATGTACGGTGAGCTGAGGTCCTGCTGATCCCAGAGTTAGGCCATTATTTACAACATATGTTGTTGCTTGAGGCACTCGAACTGTGACACCTATACAACAAATTAAGAAATAAAAATAGAATTTTATCTATTCTAAATCTGGAAGACTAACTCAACATTTGAAGGCAATAAAGCAAGGTTTCTAAAATATGACACTTTCTAAAATGATTTCTACCCTAGAAATATATACCCTATAAATGTCATATGTAATGACAACAAAAAAGTAGTTCCATCAACCCTATTCTCAATTAGCTACTGGATGATGAGTGTACCAACAGTCAGAGAATTAAGAAGAAAAAGTAAGATACAAGAAAATATAGCCACATCAGAGACAAATTAATAGACTCACACACAGCAGTGGGGCTCTCCTGCTGATAGCTGACCAGCTGGTACAGTTTAGTTTCACAGATTTGGTGCCAGAGTCTGTCAGTGACCAGGGGCCTCACTACTCATATTGGTGCTCAGGTCAGGACTAAGACATTTGGGGCCTCCCTGTTGAGTTCTTTTGTTTGTTTATTTGTTTGTTTGTTTTTGGGCCACACCCGGCAGTGCTCAGGGGTTACTCCTGGCTGTCTGCTCAGAAATAAATAGCTCCTGGCAGGCACGGGGGACCATATGAGACACCGGGATTCGAACCAACCACCTTTGGTCCTGGATTGGCTGCTTGCAAGGCAAATGCCGCTGTGCTATCTCTCTGGGCCCCCTGTTGAGTTCTTACAGCTCATTTTTTTTTCAGAGGGTGGGGGGTAAAAGGAGCAGGTTTGGGACAAACCTGGAGGTGCTCAGGGGTTACTTCAGTTCTGCACTCAGCAATCACTCCTGGCAGGCTTGGAAGGCCATATGGGATGCCAGGGATTGAAACTGGATTGGCTAGTGCAAGGCATATGCCCTATCTGCTATTCTATTATTCTCACCCTCTTCTCATCTATTTAAAAAAGAGGCTAGAAATCTTGGTTAAGCCACCCCTATCCTGAGTTAATGTGGTTTTCTTTAAGCCCTATTGATAAGATAAGGGCACCTATTTAACAGAAAACGGAAGAGATTAATTTAGTCTTTGGGCCACACCTGTCAGTTTAATCTTGACTCTGAGCCTCTGAGCTCAGGTATACTTCTGGACAACTCAAGGAATCATATAAGGGTACTGGGATTTGAACATAGGTCAGCCACATATAAAAACAAGTGCCTTAGCCACTGGAATATCTCCCCAGCAACCAGAAAAATATTTTAACGTGCATCAGAGCAATAGGAATCTTAGAATCAACAAATTCATTCAATACCTGGTTCCACTGGTATCTATTAAAATTGCCAAGTATCTTGTGTTGTACTAAGACCAGTTTTCTAGAACTCATCATTCATGATCCTGATAATGTCTTCAGAAAGAGCATTTATTTATAAACATAAGCTTGATTAAGTCAGACTGATTCAGAGATTAAATCTAATTTTCTCCTGGAAGTCATAAAATTTCTTTAGCAGCTAGATTTGGGCTTAAGACTTGTGGTAAAATATCAGCTCTTTGCATGTGGGAGGATACCAATTTGACCGTGGGCATCCCATAAATCCCATAACATTCTCAATTGTGATCCCTGGCACTACCCCCAGAATCCCTGGTGCACTGCAAACAAGTGTTCAATTACTGCAAAAACATAAAGGGAAAAAGAAAATAAAAAATATATAAAATAATACCTGTTACTGTAATTTAATTTTCCAAAAGTAAATTATTTAGTTTGTATTAGAGGCAAAGTATACAGAAAAGCAGAAAGGAACCATGATTACCTGATAAAAAGTGAGATTTACAAGGGCAGACATCTATAGAACAGACTTAAGAGTATGATGAAAAGGGCACTACTTTTTACTCTGATGGAGTTTGCAGACTCACTTAATTTTGGGGTTTGGGGTGATACCCTGCTATGATCGAGTTTCTGGCTGTGCCCAGGATCACTCCTGGCCAGTATCAAGATTTCAACCAGAGTTATAGCCACAGCTGCTCAGAAGTTAGGCAAGTGCCTTAACTTCTATACATCTTTCTAACCCTTAGTATTTTCCTTTAAAATTTAAGTACCTTTAAAGAGCCAGAGCACTAGTATAGCAGACAAGATGCTTGCCTTGCATGCAGCCAACCCAGGTTTGGTCCCCTGAACACAACTAGGAGTGATTCCTGAGAACAGAGCAGGTAGCAACCCTGAGTATAATTGAGTACCATCTCCCACCAAAATTAATAAAATTTAAATAAATTTTGTATCAACTTTGTCTTAAATTGAAATTATAAGGTTCATTTACTATTTTCCTATCTTTAAATTCCCTACCTCCTATACCTACAGATTCCCTCTATAGAGGCTATTCTATAATCCTTTTATCATTATTTGTACCACCTAGACCCTCTATGGCGAATCTATGGCCTTGCAGCCGGCACAAGAGAAGGTCCACAATTAAGATATGTGGCACACAGCAGGAGGTGAGTGTGCCGGTGTCTGCTTTGCAGCTCACCTGGCAACATGGCCAGACTGGCCATTGGGAGGACCGGGCATTGTGCAGCAGTTTGGGCACTCAGGCTCAAAAAGGTTAGCAATCACTGACCTAGACAGTCCCAAAGGACTATTCTCACTGCCCTATTCAGTAAGGTAAGTTTTGGCCCAATAGAACACAGATCGATCAACATCAGAGGATATACTGTGAGAATAGAAGTCATTAATAAGTAAAGCTAAACTGAAGACAGCAGCACAAGGATGACAAATTCTGTAAGATACTATCTTCAATTTTCTTTCTTTAAAAAAAATTTGGGTCATATCAAGTGATGTTCAGGGCTTATTTTTGGCTCTACACTCAGGGATCACTAATGGTGGAAGTTGGGCACTGATTTACTTAGGTTGGTTGTGTGCAGAGCAAGTGCTCTATCTGCTGTACTATCACTGTCACCCCCAAGTTTCTTTTCTTTTGCTTTTATACAAGAAAAATGTCACTATCAATCACGCCAATTAAATGCTAAAGAAATACACAAAACAGGTTGGATACAAGAGAAGAGTCTCTTACTATTTGGAGGATTGACCTGCCGAACAGTAGGAGCCTGCATAACAGCTCCTCCTCGAAGGGGAGCCTGTGCTGATGGCGCTGGGAGAGTCGTATAAACAACTTGGTGGTTTGTAGGAGCTCTTGGAACAGGGAGTCTTGTGGTCACCTGAGTTGCTGGACGATGTGTTACATTCACTGTAGTTGGAGCTAATAAAAAGCAGAAAAATGTTAATTTTATAATAAGCAGAATTAATTTTGCATAAGACCTATCTATAATTAAAAAAAGAGATAAGAATCTTCTTTCATAACCAAAACTGGTAAGAATGAGGCCGACTCAATCAGTGTTAACTCAAGGCACTGAATAAGGAGTCTTCCTCACCACATATCTTTATTTAACTAGAAAAGAAGTATGTAAAGAAAAAAAAGTGAGCTGTCTTATAAGTAATTTTTTTGTTTTGTTTTGGGGTCATACCAAACAGTGCTCAGGGGACCATATGGGATGCTGGGTATCAAACCTCTATGTATGGGCAAGTACCCCTATCCTCTTCTATGGCTCATCCTGAATTTTAAAAGGAAGTATTCCCTCTTCAATCTAGGAAGTACTTTATTTTCTAGTGTATAAGACTGGGCATATAAGACACCCCCCTACTTTTCCTATTAAAATATAAGGTTTGGGCTATATTTGCTGTATAAGTGCACACCAAATGGAAATTTAAAAACTTAAGAGAAAAAGAGTAGAACCCTCAAAGGTTAACAGTATATGTTTAATAAAGCTAGACTTTAGAGTGCCAACAATCATTTACATTTGTCATTTGTAAATGAGTCCATTTACTAGACTGGCCTACTTCACTAAACAGTTTCAGTTCTACGACTCAGCAAATTTTACCAGTAGGCAACAAGTGTATGGTTGTCTGAGATGGTCCACTTGTTGGTACCCCAGATGGCTGAAGAGGCGGGGCTGGTTGGATGGGTTGTAGAGGCCGAGATACAGGCTGAGAAGAATTCATAGTTGACCCTGGCGTGTGACTCAGCTTCTTAGGTTCTGTTAATTTGAGGGTAAATCATTATAATCAGTGAAGAAAACCAGTTATAGGGTTAATAAAAGATCAAGGTAAATTGTGCTATATAAGATGTTATCCTGATTGCTCATGTTCTTCAATGTCTTGCTTATATCCAAGATTTTTTCATTCACAATAATTTTTTACAGTGCTGGGCCTGGGACTCCGGACTTCAAAGATATATATTCAAATATGGCAGGAAGTGCTCTACCATAATGTTCCATTATTTTTATTTTTTAAATGGAATGCAAATAACTCATTTTAAAAGGAAACAAATATATCAATCATAAAGCTGGAGAGACCTGCCATACTGATTATACTGAATGAGGACAGAAAAGGCATCAAAACTTAAAAGTACCTTGTGAAGCTCCACTCTCTTCATCATCCATTGTGAGATCAATGACACCACCAGAATCACTGCTAGAAGCTTTACCACTCTGAAAAGCAAAACATATTTTACAAAGGAAACTGGTAAACATAAAAAAACACTATAGGGAAATAAGCATAAGCAGCCTAGTTCACTGGACAACTTAATGAATTTCCTTGGACAGAGTCTACAGGAATATATCAAACTACAGGAATAAAAAGCTGAGTTGTGTAAAAATAAAACAAAAAAAATAAAATTTCACAAAAGAAATGTTTTAGAAAATTTTTTTCAAATTAAGTTGTCAACTGTAATGAGCAGTAAAGTGATTGGTGATTTAAGTAATTAGATTAAAAAAAAAACTTTACTTTTTAACAACCAAAATACTAACTATCCAAAGCGAAATTATTAGTGTTCATAAAATGCCAATGACAACTGTTTGGCTACAATTATGTTCCACAAAATAACCTAAAATTATATTTCCTTTAAAATAGCACGTTGTGGGGCTGAAGAGATAGCATGGAGGTAGGGCATTTGCCTTGCATGCAGAAGGACGGTGGTTCGATCCCAGCATTCCATACGGTCCCCCAGATTTCTGAACGTAGGCCAGGAGTAACTCCTGAGCGCTGCTGGGTGTGATCCAAAAACCAAATAAATAAATAAAATAGCATGTTGTGTGTGTTTGACCAACCTCAATGTTACCCCAAATCACCAGAAATTTAACTAAAAACATTTTAAATCATGTCAACAACAACAACAACAACAAAAAGATGGAGTACAACATACTCATAAATTACCAGGCTCTTCAAAAGATTGAGAGACCTTTTAGTTCCAACACTTTTAGACAGGTAAATTTATGCCAAAAGGCAATTTCTAAAAGTTGGTCATGGAGTTTAGTAAAAGAAATAATCCAAATATTCATGTAAAGGGCATAATGCCAAGCATGAAATATATAGTTACTACTTAATAAGGTTATAATTACTTTATATGATATGTTGAAAAAATTATTATTTTCAACTGCAAAATTCGACTTGTGAAAATAATTTATGAAATAATGAAAATAATTTCTTTAGTCCCAACCTCAAGATAATGGGGGTGATTCTAAATCTTTCAATTTGAGAATGACTTCATTGTCAAGGACTTGTTTACTACAAATCTGTAAACTTCACACATTATGTCTCTAAGATCCTCTTTAAAAACTGTAAAGACTTAAAGTTATCAAAAATAATTAATTACTGGGACTTGAGCGATTAGCACAGCGGTAGGGCATTTGCCTTGCACACAGCTGACCCAGAATGGACCTAGGTTTGATCCCCAGGCGTCCAATATGGTCACCCAAGCCAGGAGCAGATTCTGAGTGCAGAGCCAGGAATAACCCCTGAGCGCCACTGCCACCGCCACTGGGTGTGACCCCAAAACAAAACAAAAATTACTAATTAAACATGCAAGAATAAGTAGTAAAGTAGAGCCCAATTAATCCAATGCAGTCCACAAAAAAGGCTATAGTGGGGCAGGATATTGAAATGAACAGACTTTGAACTACTAAATATATACTCAAAGAATTAAAGAAAAGTATATCAATAATGTACAAATATGAATTATCAAAGGGAGAAAAACTTTTTAAAAAAGGGCAAATTCTAGAAAAATCTGTACAATGGGGAAGGCACTTGCCTTGCATATTACCAACCCAAGTTCGATCCCCAGCAACACAGAAAGAGCCAAGCAGGTAGGTTCAAGAGCAGAATGGAGCAAGCACTAGATCAACAGTAATTTTCCAGAAAAGGAAATATTTAAAATCAGAAATAAAATTATTTGAAGTAATGATCAAGAGCCCTAAATTCCATATTTAATATTAATCTTAAATTCATTAGAAAATAACTTAAGATTCAGTAGTATTGTTAATCCTAAAGGACCCCTGAAGAAAAATTAAAGACAAAAGCTATGGGAAAAGAATGAAGATTCACCTCGGGGAAAGAGGAGTATCTTTGACTGAAGTCAAAAGTATCAGGGTTGGGGCAGGCGAGGTGGCACTAGAGGTAAGGTGCCTGCCTTGCAAGTGCTAGCCAAGAAAGGACCTCGGTTCATATGGTCCCCCAAGCCAGGGGCAATTTTTGAGTGCTTAGCCAGGAGTAACCCCTGAGCATCAAACGAGTGTGGCCCGAAAAACCAAAAAAAAAAAAAAAAAAAAAAAAAAAAAAAAAAGCATCAGGGCTTTAAAATTGTGTATATATAGTATATATAATATATAGTATATAAAAAGTATATTAAAAAAAGATGAACTAATTTAAAAAATGTTAAAAGCAGGGCTAGAGTGATAACATAGTGGGTAGGACATTTGCCTTGCACATGGCTGACCTAGGTTCTATCCCTGGCATCCCATATGGTCCCTTGAGCCTACTAGGTGTAATTTCAGAGCACAGAGCCTGGAGCACTGCTAGATATGGCCCAAAACATAAACAAAAACTAGAAGACCTAATACAATGATCTCCCAATCCTGCCAGGAGTGATTTGAGTGTAGAGCTAGGAGTTAAGGCCTGAGTGCTGCCAGGTGTAGCCCAGAAACAAACAAACAAAAAATCAAGAATAAAAAAAAAAAATCAAGAATAAAAAAAAATGACCATTTTCCACACATACTCACTTTAAATACAAATAAAAATACCTTAAAAATACTAAGTATATAAATAAAAAACCTGATGTGAACATGCTAATATTAGGTGAGATTCAAAGGGGACACAGAATAGCATTATTCTGATCAGGTTCTGTATGATCTTATATTCATTTATAAATTGAATCTCTTAAATTATATAGAGGTAAGCACCAGACTTGGTCATATTTTACAGTTCAGAAATCAAAAATGCAATTTATACAATGGTTATTCATGCTATAGGATCAAGGTTGGTTAAGTCTAAAATTTATCACATTTTTGCTACTAAATGCAGATTTCCACACTTCATTACAGCTGGGAAGTGTTCTAAGAAACAAGTTGGACAATTTTGTAGCAGTATGAATGTTCATAAAGTGTATTCATACAACTCTGGCTTAGGCTTAATACACACCTAGGCTGTCATATACATAGTTCTTCATTAATCTAAAACTATTAAGCATTTTAAGTCTACAGATATGTAAACAACCCTGTTTTATTATTAACTAAGAAAGCTTATAGAATATACCATTTTTATCTGCATAAAATATATTAAGGTTGTCAATTTAAAGTGTTTTTTAAAAATCATAGTTATGGGCAGAGAGGTAGAGGGTAAACTGGTTGTCTTGCACATGGCCAACCTGTTTTATTCCTGAGTACAGCTGGATGCAGGCTAAACCCCAATTACTGACCTCCCAAGTTTTATTTATTGTGCTATACAGGTATCAACACTGATTTTTTTTTCATTCTTATGTTGAGCAGCAAGCTCACACATACAAGTATTCTAATGCTGAACCACATCCCCATTCTCTTAATACTAACATTAGAAAGTTAACCTAATCACCTATCATTTCTTAGATGGATATAACAAAATACTTAATAAAATTTTCCTTTTTTAAAAAATTTATTTGTTTGTTTATTTACTTATGTATTTATTTATTGTTTTTTGGCCACACCCAGTGGCACTCAGGGGTTACTCCTGGCTCTGTGCTCAGAAGTCACTTCTGGCAGGATCAGGAGACCAGATGGGATGACAGGGATCAAATCCGGGTCTGTCCCAGATTGGCCATGTGCAAGGCAAACAATTTGCGGTTGTGCTATCACCCCAGCCCCTAAAAAAACTTTCTTTCTTTCTTTTTTTTTTTTTTTTTTTTTGTTTTTTGGGTCACAGCCAGCAGCACTCAGGGGTTACTCCTGGCTTTCCGCTCAGAAATCGCTCCTGGCAGGCTCGGGGTACCATATGAGATGCCGGGATTCGAACCACAGTCCTTCTGCACGCAAGGAAAACGCCTTACCTCTATGCTATCTCTCCGGCCCCTAAATAAAACTTTCTAAGAGAGCAAGGATACCAGCTCAGTAGTGTTGCTTGCTTAGTTGTTGGCTGGTAAAGCAATAAATAATGAAAGAAAGCGTGAATATGGTACATTTTCAACAAAACCAATGAAAGTTAACACAGAATTCTATACTTCTAAATGTATGCTGGTAATCTGAATCCCTCAAATATTTGAATAGATAAATTACATGGTAACGGGGCCGGGAGAGATGGCATGGAGGTAAAGTGTTTGCCTTGCATGCAGAAGGTTGGTGGTTCGAATCCCGGCATCCCATATGGTCCCCCCGCCTGCCAGGAGCAATTTCTAAGCATAGAGCCAGGAGAAACCCCTGAGCGCTACTGGGTGTGACCCAAAAACCAAAAAAAAAAAAAAAAAAAAAAGAATTAAAAAAAAAATTACATGGTAACTATTAAAAAAACTTATTTGGGGGACAGTAAACTGCATATATAATTATCTATGTTAATCATCACGTGTTCAGAAGTACAATTTGACACAGAAAAATTAAGATACCAGAGTTTACTTAGAAAGTGATCGTTTAAAGAATCACTAGTTATCTATTTCACACTATTGCCTATGTGGCAATAGTTACATAAAATAGCTACATAAAATGCTCTCCCCCCCAAAAGCAGTGTTACATAACTATTCATTAATGACATGATAAAAAGTATATTTTATTATAAGAGCCTGTAAAACATGGATTTACAATTCTGTAATAGTTCAATATAGACTTCTATTTCATATTGTATTCGTCATATTAACATTAATTATATTGTTTTTATTATATATAATACATATTTTATATCCACACTATATGTTTACATTATTTATATACATAATTAGCATCCATTCAAAGTTGAAACTATTTTGAGTAGGCATTTCTGCAAAAGGTTGGCTGCCTAACCTCTGGTAATGAATTTCTCTGCCACTAAAGGGGGAAAAAAACTTTAAATTAAAGATGATTATGTCCTTGTCTTAAAATTTGTTATTTTTGTGCCAAATTTGTTCAAGATATTTTGATTTCCTAGGAAGTAGTTTCTTAAAAGGACTAAAGAAAGGGAAGAAAATAAAATGATCAGCAATCTAATTTCTCCCTTATATTATTATACCCTGAAGTAATAGTAGAATTGTTATTAACACATAAAAAATTAGCTGAATTTCTGGATAATTTACTATGAAAAAAATAAACTGGCAAAACTATTTTCTTTCTAGCTATTTCTGATCAGCTTTCAAGAAGCTAAAATAATTTCTCAGTGGGTATGTTCAAAGGAAGAAAGAAGTAACCAGCAAGAGCCTTTCTATAGAAAAGGGACAGGAAGAAATTCTATGAGATCTTCAAAGTACAGGAAAGCAAAGAACTGAACTCACAATCATGTAATCTAAGCAGTTTTTAATATAATGAACCAATTTATCTTTAAGAGAATTACTAAACAAATAACTTAAATTCTTATCAAATGTAATAAAAATGTTTGAAAAATATTTGGGTAGCTATAAAAACCAGCTTTACTTTATCAAAGAATATTAACAAGAATCTATCATACCATGGCTATAATTACAATATTATTTTGGAACAGAAGAAAAGTCATACCTGTGATGTGCTATCAGCTGCTTTCTTATTAACGGAAACATCTACTGATTTGCTTGTCTGATTTTCTAAGAAGTCAAAAAACAAAAAAGAATCATCTTTAAATCATCTACTAAATGTGAAAGGTTTGGCTGATTTATCTATTACAATTCAAGGGATTTTCTGAATAGATAAATAAAAACTATCATGAACCACTGCTACAAATCTTTCAGAATAGCAAATTCAAGAGACAAAATCTTTTACATTGGTTCAAAGACCCAAAGAGATTAACTCTTAGCCTAAGAATTATCTTAGGCAAAGAATTTAAGATGTGCATAATTTAAATGCACTATCACAAGTAATTTGTTAAATTAAGATGCAGCTTGTCCACACTTTATTTTGGAGAAAAAATTTACACAGGAAAAAAAGTCTTGGGGCCGAAGTGGTGGCACAAACTGTAGGGCGTTTGCCTTACATGTGCTAACCTAGGACAGACTGTGGTTCGACCCCCTGGCATCTCATATGGTCCCCCAAGCCAGAAGTGATTTCTGAGAGCATAGCCAGGAGTAACCCCTGAACATCACACAGGGTATGCCCTCCACAAAAAAAAGTCTTAGTGGAAGCTGGAGCATAATGGGGAGGGTGTTTGCTTTGCATGTGGCTGACCCGGATTTAATCCCTAGCATCCCCCAACCTGCCAGCAGTACAGTAATTTCTGAGCACAGAGCCAGGAGTAACCTCTGAGTATGTTTCTAGGTGTGGCCCAAAACCCAAAAACAAACAAACAAACCCACAAAACAAAAAAAAGGTATTAGTGAGAAAATAGTCATTCTGACAAAATAAGTGCGCATTATACCTTCAATTCTAATGAAGTCATTATTGAGCTTTCCTCTTTGAAATGTGGTCATTACATTAATTAATATGATCTAATGGAGCATTTCATCCTTTTATTCTGTACATAAAACCCTTGGTCACTGCTTAAGGTCAGAAGATAAAACAGTGGTTAGGACACATGTCTAGTATGTGCCTGATCACATGGAAGATGAAACGTGTTTGTGTATAAAAATGTGTGTCTGCATATATATGTAAATTCACTTATGAAAAAATTAAACTAGTGATAGAACCCTAAAGACATACAAATCTGTGTATCAAAAGTAAATAAAAATAGGAACCGGAGAGACAGCATGGAAGTAAGGCGTTTGCCTTTCATACAGAAGGTTGGTGGTTCAAATCCTGGCATCCCATATGGTCCCCTGTGCCTGCCAGGGGTGATTTCTGAGCATAGAGCCAGGAGTAATCCTTGAGCGGTGCCGGGTGTGACCCCCCCACCCCCCCAAAAAAGTAAATAAAAATACACATCTACCTATTAAGAGATGTAAAAAACAAGTAGGAGGCCCTTTTCATTGTTCCCTACTCAGCTCAAATTATCTTATTTTTATGTGAAAAATTTATCACAGGAGTAATCCCTGAGCGTCACCGGGTGTGGCCCAAAAACAAACAAAAAAAACCCTTCAAAATCTTTAAAATGACCATAATAAATTGATGTTTTAGGTTGTAAAGTTCCTTAAAAATTACTTAGTAAAAAACTAATCCTGGTTATTAATTTTACATAGTAGAGTCAAAGTCCACTGATGAGATCTCTGCTAGAACAGTCTTTTAGCATAAATGTGTTTTGTTTGTTTGTTTGTTTGTTTGTTTTTGGACCACTCCTGGTGGCAGTCAGGGTTTATTCCTGGCTCTGTGCTCAAAAATCACTCCCGGCAAGTTCGGGGGACCATATGGAATGCCGGGATTCGAACCTCCATTGGTACTGGGTTGGCTGCTTTCAAGAAAAACAGTGAACTGCTATGCTATCTCTCTGCTCCCTTTCAGAGATAAATGTATAGGTTTATTACCTGTTTCCCTTTTACTAAACTTTTTTTCTTGATTCTCAACATAAAGTTCACTATACTTTTTTATTTTTACTTAGGTCACTTCCAAAAACAAATTAAAAAATTACCCATCAACACTGATAAATGCATAAAATCAGAAGCTGTACCTCAAAAACATTTACCTTTTTTTTTTTTTTTTGGTTTTTGGGCCACACCTGGCATTGCTCAGGGGTTACTCCTGGCTGTCTGCTCAGAAATAGCTCCTGACAGGCACTAGGGACCATATGGGACACTGGGATTCGAACCCACCACCTTGGTCCTGGATCGGCTGCTTGCAAGGCAAACGCCGCTGTGCTATCTCTCCAGGCCCAAACATTTACCTTTCTAAAAAAAATATTCACTTCCTTGTTTTTCTTCAAAGATACTGCCACTTATAAGCAACCCATTTTTTTGACCAGTCATAAAGGAGTTTTATAGGGGAGCCAATTAGGTGTGTCCTAAGTGCCCACTCCTCAGTAAGTAGATGATTACTGTATAAAAAGTGAATCGAAAAACAGTAATTTTCATGTTCTGTCTCTTACATCTCTAAGAGGACCACCTCATTGTAGTCATGTTCATGGATGCCACAGATAATCCATGTTCTCTGTGAAAACCCTTTAATTATTTCTCACCTTCTTTCCATCCATTATCTCATACCTTTCTACAGCTCTCATATCCTTTCATAGAAATCTATGTCTTAACACTCACATTATATCATTTCTAACTTATTAGTCGAGCTCTGTTTAACTGTGTACTTAGTGGGAATAAAAACTATTTAGTACATTTTGGTGTGACGATAGGATTTCAGAATACAGGTATTCAGTATTTCAGAAATTAATGAAATAAAGAAACCAGTCTGTTATGACTATTTTACTCTACTAGAAATAAAAATACTTTATGAAATAACACAACTATAATAAAATTAATGCATTCAGTTTAGTTACACAGCATATTATTAAGTGGATAAAAAGTATAATCAGGACTTTTAATTATATAACTAGTTTATCATTCAGAATATATTAAACTTTTCATCTCAAACTACCTATTTATTCAAAATTAGTTATTTGGCTTCAGCTTAGCTTTTAGAAAGCCAAAACAATTTAATGTTTATATCTGAACAAAACTTAACAGCAACCCTAAATTGACACACAAAGAACATATGATTGATTACACAGAACCTTTTTTTTTTTTTTGATTGTTTTGAGGTCACATCCAGCAGTACTCCTGACTCCGAGGCTTGGGAATGACTCCAGGTGGGCTCAGGGTTGCCAAGTCACATACAAGGCAAGTATTCTACCCACTGTACTATTTCTCTAGTCCCTCACAGATCTATTCTAATTAATATTATGAGCAATACATAAAAAAGATGGCCATTCACATATTGTTAATATCTAAGAATTGACTTTTTGTGTGTTTTTTTGTTTTGGGGCCATATCCAGTGACACTCAGGGTTACTCCTGGCTATGCGTTCAAAAATCACACCTGGCTTGGGGGACCATACGGTGTGCCAGGGGATAGAACCTTGGTCCGTCCTAGGCTAGTGCACGCAAGGCAGGCACCTTACCACTTCTGCCACCACTCTGGCCCAAGAATTTACTTTTAAATGTAGGCAAGTAATCTAGATAAAATGAAGATCTTTTATATAATTTACATGGCTTAAGTGTTAAAATTGTATATATGTAATATATACAATAAATCAAGTAATTAAATACAGACTGACTGAACCATGAGCAGAGAGCAAAAACAAAGTAACTTCTACAAAAATATATTGTGTCAATGAATGTTCATAAAATTTCTTTTTTTAGAGATCCAAACTATAACAAACTAAACACAAAATGGACCTGTTACACTAGTAGTCCAGGGGGTTAAGGGTGGGGGGGTATGGGCTGCATGCTGTGAACTACAGTGGAGGAAGGTCAACACTGGTGGTGGAAATGGTCCAAAATCACTGTCATTAGATGTCTGAAACTCAATTGTGAATGACAATTCACATGGTCTCAATAAAAAAACAAAAAAAGTATTTCTTGTTTTTGTTTTGAGACCACACCCAGGATATATTCTGTACCAAGAATCATTGCTGGTAGACTCAGGAGACTATATGGGGTGCCAGAAATAAATCTGGATGGCCACATGCAAAGCAAACACACTACCTTTTGTACTCTTGTTCTGACCTCAAATGTTCATAAAAATTTTAAGAAACAAAAAAATAAAATTAAAACCTTACTATTTGTAGATATAGATAGAATACTACCATAATACTAAACAATAATCTAGCCAGTTATTTCTCAGACCAAATATAGCGCTCAGGGGGCTAAAGCACCTGCACTGCATCTGGGAAGCCAGGGTTTGAGACCCTGCATTGACAGTCCCTTCAAGCACTTCCAGGAACAATTCCTAAGCACTAAGCTGTCAGCAGCCCCTGAGTTTTACTGGATGTGATCCTAAAACAAAAAGTTTTCTTTCAAGCCATGAACTTTCAACTTTCAGGTAAAGGTCTATATTTTTCTTTTTTGGTTTTTGGGACACACCCGGCGGTGCTCAGGGGTTACTCCTGGCTGTCTGCTCAGAAATAGCTCCTGGCAGGCACGGGGACCATATGGGACACCGGGATTCGAACTAACCACCTTAGGTCCTGGATCGGCTGCTTGCAAGGCAAATGAAGCTGTGCTATCTCTCCGGGCCCAAGAATGAATATCTTGTTATCAGGAATAGTACTTAGGCTCAAAATTCCACAAAGAAAAAATTTCCAAAATTTTATTTAAAAATATCTATTTAAATCATCTACCACCTGGTATTTCAGTCCAATAGTAAAGGTGATCCACAACTCATTTACTTTCTCTCAATATTACTATTTTATCTGAGAAGAACAAACTCAGATGGCTATATTAACGTCATAACTAAATGAGAAATTTTAAAAGGCAAGGCTTACATATAATATTCCTAAGTCGTTAGAGGTTGTTTCTTATATTTCATAATCACTTATCATTCAAATACACACATTACTGATGTCACTACATAGCATAACCATTTTTGCTTATGTTCAAAGCAGTGAAGATTAATGAGTCAAATATGTCAAAAGCAAACAAAACACATGCTTTCAGTGAATGAGTATGACAAAGAGCTTTATAGATTCTACACACAGGGAAAATAAGTTTCTTTTGGCAAAAAACACTTCATATAGGAAAATATAAAGATGTAACAAACATGGGCTGGAGCGGTGGCACTAGAGGTAAGGCGACCGCCTTGCAAGCGCTAACCTAGGACGGACAGTGGTTCGATCACACCCAGCGTCCCATATGGTCCCAAGCCAGGAGCGATTTCTGAGAGCATAACCAGGAGTAACCCCTAAGCGTCAATGGGAATGGCCCAAAACCAAAAAGCAAAACAAACAAAGATGTAACAAACATTTAAGAAATTTAAACTTTTATGTTCGCTTCAGAAGCACATATACTAAAATTAGAACAATACAGAGAAGATTAACATGGCCCCTGCGCAAGAATGACACACAAATTCATGACGCATTCCATATTTGAAAAAAAAAAAAACAAAAACTTTTTAAAACTTCAAATTTGGAGGATATGGGTGATTTTTCTAAATAGGCAGGGAAGATACAATTTTTCATTTTCCTCTTATAATCACTATTAGGCTAATTAGATACGTTAAGATTTGGTTTGTTCCAATATTCTTGGGAAACATTAAATTTAAACGTGCATTATACAACATAAAATTTATAAAATTTCACATACTAAAAATATATAGCAACTCCTCAAACTCTCATATCCTATTCTGTCACATTTCTCTAATCGCAGGGGTCTCAAACTCGTGGCGGCCCTCCGTACAACATTTTGTGGCCCTGCCCTAGAGGAATCTTTTTTTGTTTTGTTTTGTTTTACTTGTTTGGGTCACACCCCCCAATGTTCAAGGCTTACTACTGACTCAAGGATCACCCCGACTTTGCCTCCTGCGGCCCCCAGGTAAATTGAGTTTGACACCCCTGCTTTAATGGAATTAAAAATGTACTTGAATAATCTCTGATAAATTTTAATTACTGTTTCTTAACTAATAGCAGTTCAGCTACAAACAGAAGCTCAATTATCTACAGGTTGTTAACATGTTTGCATTTCTATGATGAAGTCTACATGAATGACTTACCAATTCTTGATGTGGTGGTGCTACTCTGTTCTGTAGAAGATGACGTATTAAAAGCAGAAATTGGAATTTTCATCTGTATAGGACCTCTATTATTTGATGGACTATAGAGTCCTGATGGGCCTACTGTTGGTAAAGAAGTCCTTGTTGCTTGCACAATAGAGTGTGCTGTTGAAACAGCCTGTACAGCAAGTGTTGTGCCTAGTGAAGCAGCACTGGCTGGAGAGTTCCTTTGAATACTCGGACTGGGCACAGAAGGAACGTTGCTTGGTTTAATGGAGTTTGGCAAGGATGGCAAGGACACCTGATTTTTGGTAAGACCACCCACTGTAGGTGAACTTTGTACAGAAATGAATTCAACGTTGCCAGATGGTTGATTAGTCACTAACGTCCCTGGATGACTTTGTAGAAGCTGAGGCTGAGAGGACACCGCCACAGGTACATGTAAAATCACTGGTAAGGACTGTAAAGAGATTGTAGGTTGGGGATTTCCACTAGGCACCTGAGTAGAAGCAACTACTGTAGCTGTATTGGGTGCAGGAAGAACTGAAGTTGCTGTTAGAGAACCTGAAGTCACTGGAGTCTGCAATTTAGGCTGGCTATTGCCAGCTGTTGGAGGAGTGACAAGATTGGTTGATGATACTACAGAAAGAAAGAAAGAAAAAAATTAGTTTAAAAGGCTATCTTCAGGGGCCGGAGAGATAGCATGGAGGTAAGGCGTTTGCCTCTCATGCAGAAGGTCATCGGTTCGAATCCTGGCGTCCCATATGGTCCCCCGTGCTTGCTAGGAGCAACTTCTGAGCATGGAGCCAGGAGTAACCCCTGAGCAACTGCCGGGTGAGACCCAAAAAAAAAAAAAAAAAAAAAAGGCTATCTTCATTTAACAGTTAATAACACATAACATAAAATTTAATGTTAGCATAGATTAATAATATTGACATTTAAAGGCCATAAAATTGTAGAGTGTTTAAGGTGCTGATCTAGGTTTGATCCTCAGTATCCCTTAAGTTTCCCCATGAACACAACTAGGAATCATTACTGAGTGCAATCATCACAGATGTGGCCCAAAAAGAAAACAAAAAGTAATGCTCCGCATAAGACAACCATTCCAAGTTTAAATTTAAATGCTAGAATGAAATCTGTAGAATGAAACAGTCTTTTTCCATCTGTGCAATTATGTGTAAATAATGCATGATAATGGAGCCAGAGTGGTGGTGGTAAGGCGGTTTGCCTTGCACACAGCTGACCTAGGACAGACCGAGGTTTGATACCCCGGCATCCCATATGGTCCCCTAAGCCAGGAGCAATATCCGAGTGTATAGCCAGGAGTAATCCCTGAGCATCACAGGGTGTGGCCCAAAAATCGAAAACAAAACAAAAAAAATGCACAATAATGTAAAACATTGCTATTTCAATTATCCAAACAGCCCTTGATAATTACTATAATTGGGGCCGGAGAGATAGTACAGTGGTGTTTGCCTTGCAAGCAGCCGACCCAGGATCTAAGGTGGTAGGTTCGAGTCCCTGGCATCCCATATGGTCCCCCCAAGCCAGGGGCAATTTCTGAGCACTTAGCCAGGAGTAACCCCTCAGCATCAAAGGGTGTGGCCCAAAAAAAACAAAAAAAAAAAAATTACTGTAATTACCTCAGAATGACTGAAAAGACAACTCAAAGTTATGTAAAACTGTGCAAATACTTTTGAAATTACACTTAAGACATTGTAAATAACTAACAGCAGTGATAGTCATTAAGCGCAAATAGAAAAAGCATACATATATCATTAATAACTGGAATAACTTGGTCATGTTTTATTGTTAAGAGTGGATGAAATGTTACGTGTGGATAAAGTTTACTGAATTCTGTTATTAGTGAGGAAGGCTGTGTCTTATGGACACTCTATGAACATGATACAATACAAAGTGAAGATGGAAAATTAAGAAAAAGAAAATGCTACAGACACTGCTGAGTAGAAAAACCAAAATGCTATCACTGAGGTTCTATTGTAATTTTGGCTCACTCGTGCTGTCATGTGACAAGGTTTGAAATGACCAAGTTTCTGTCACACTGGTTGTCTTTCCAGCATCACAGGCACTGTATAATTCCCAAAGTGTGGTTCTGAAGGACAACTCTGGTTACTGAGGCATAATTTGAGGGTTTGCAAATATAAAACTATGTTCCTCATAGTAACTTTTTAGTTCTTGTTTATTACCATGTAGGCACTGATAATAGAACAAAAATACTGATGAGTTAAATTACTGTCAGTATAAAACTCAAGGTGTTTTATCACTACAGACTATTTTTCTTATTTTAATAATTTTTAATTGAATCTCTGTGAGGTACAGTTACAAAGCTGTTCATGATTTTTAGTCATACGATGTTCCAACACTCATTTTATCACTGAATTCTTTACCACCACAGGCTGGCAGAAAAATAAAATCAGCTTCTCTTAATAATGTTTTTGACAAAGTAGTAAAAAGTATTAACTTTAATAATAAATCAGTTCCCAAATACAGGTCTCCTTAAATATTCTGTGTAAAGAAATAAACAACATAAAATGTTCCTACCGTATGTCAACTCAGGAAGACTGATTTAAATCACTTGCTTAACTACTGAAATTGCAAGTTAAGCTAACAGTCTTTTCCACAAAAGGTTATTTTTTGGGGGGTGGCAGGGGGATGAGGTTGCAGCACACGGCTGTGTTCAGGGCTTACGGGACCATATGTGGTGCCAGAAATTGAGCCTGGGATGAATGCACACAAAGTGCCTGACCTGCTATTATACTCTTTCTCTGGCCAAAGAAAGGCTATTTTACTTGAGATCTCACTTAATGGACATACTGAATTATCATCTGCACATGGCTACTGCATATACTGCTTCTTAAAAATAAACCAAGTCAGTCATTTTAAAGAAGGCAACCAAGAGTTATTTACTAGCCAAAAGAAATGCAAAAACAAAACACAAACCAACAAAACCTTAAAGCAAAATTTCAACTCTGGGAGAAATAGATAGAACACGCTATTTTTCAAATCTAAAGATTTCTTAAAAATCTATAGTGAAATGAAGTGTTAAAAATGATGAAATGGGCGGGGGGTAAAAAAAAAAAAAAAAGATGAAATAGGGGCCGGAGAGATAGCACAGCGGCTTTTGCCTTGCAAGCAGCCGACCCAGGACCTAAGGTGGCTGGTTCAAATCCCGGCGTCCCATATGGTCCCCTGTGCCTGCCAGGAGCTATTTCTGAGCATTTAGCCAGGAGTAATGCTTGAGCACTGCCGGGTGTGCCCTCCCCCCCAAAAAAAAGATAAAATAGGGGCCAGATAGCATGGAGGTAAGGCATTTGCCTTGCATGCAGAAGGTTGGTGGTTCGAATCCCAGCATCCCACATGGTCCCCTGAGCCTGCCAGGAGCGATTTCTGAGCATAGAACCTGAGTGCTGCTGGATTTGATTTCCAGCATCCCATATAGTCCCTCCAAGCTTGCCAGGAGCAATTTCTGAGCTCAGAGCCAGGAGCAACCCCTGAGCACCACTGGATATGGCCCAAAAACAAAATAAGCCAAAAAATTATTCAATAACAGCACAACAGATAGAGCACTTGCCAGCTTTGATCCCTGACACCCATGAAGTCCCTGAACCCCTCCAGAAGACCCAAGTACTGCTGAGTATAACCCAAAACTTAAAGTTACACAGGGATATGAAGACCAGAAAGTTTGAGAACCATTACAGCAGTTAGAATTTCTTTACTTCACACATAGATGTGATCTTGATTTTTTTCCCCTAATGAAACTTTGTACTTAATACTCAATTACTTAATACTTAATACCATTCATACCTCAAAAGAATGTAAAATAAGTAGAACTAAAGTTTTAAAATTTCTTAGGTTCTGCATATTAGTATTACAAATCTTACCTGTATTCACAGGTGTTTGAAAGGATGAAGGTACACTCTCACTAATATTTCTTTTGGACTCCAGCATCTGTCTCACTGTGCCAGAATTTCTATAAGAGATATATATTTAAACACAAAAAGTCAATGAAGACGTTATCGTGAGAGACATTAACTTACATATAAAAAGAGCAGTAGTTTATTAGACAAATAAATGGGTAGTCATTGTAGCACTAAACTTTAGCAAGTGTATGCACCAAGGAAAAGCTGAGAGATAGCTATGAGTGAGAATACAGGGGTCTTCAAGATTGTGGAAGAGTGTTCCTCATAGAAATGAAGTGTCATAGGCTTTCATCTGAAAACTGAATGTAAACTCTAGTATCCATAGATATTAATCACCCTGAAATAAAGCGTTGTTCAACTAATTGAGAATTATTTTAGTACAAATAATAAAAGAAAACAAAGTAAAAGAAACTTGGCAATGACCAAAGAAAGTCTTGTAACATAAAACCAATATCCCTGAATAATCAGAAAAAAAGAAAAAAAGAGAAGTATAGTATATCATTTATCTCCACATAGATGCAATGGATAACATTCCAAGATTTTTCCACAAGATAAAAAATCAGACCCATGTTCTGTTATTTAAAAAAATGACAGACTGAAAAAAAAAAGATGACACACTGTTTACAATTCTCACCTATAGCGGGAAGGTTACACTGGTCAAAGGGGTGTACTTTTTATGACTGAAACACAACTACAAACATGTTTGCAATCATGGTGTTTAAATAAAGATATAATTTTAAAAAATCTCACCTGTAAGGCACACTGTTATTGCTGTTTGCATCAATTACAGACTTTACTGGTGATACAGGTGGGTTTGGTGGGTTCTGTGGGAAAAAAATACCAAGGTAAAACCCAGCATACAAAAAAGTTTAAAATTAGACCTTTAAATATTTTGGCAATGTGTTATAAATTACTTCTATAATATAATAGAAAAATTACTAACTGAAATAAGAACTTGAATTTTGGTAGTATAAGTAGGTATGTAAACCTTATGCAAATTAATCTAATTTTGAAATAAATCCTTTTGTATGGAAAGATGAATATAATTCCTGCACTTTAGTTTCTTTTTTCGGGGGGGGGGGGGTGGCTTTGGGTTTTTGGTCACAAATGGTGGTGCTCAGGGATTACTCCTGGCTCTGCACTCCGAAGTCCCTCCTGGCAGGCATATGGGATACTGGGAATCAAACCACCATCTGTCCTGGATCGGCTACACACAAGGCAAATGCCGGACCACTGTGCTCTCTCTCCAGCCCCTATACTTTAGTTTCTTGATTGCTACCTACAATAATGAAAATAGTATAAGCATTTGAAGTTCCAATAAACATTAATATGAATGCTAAAGCTAAATACACAATTAAATAACTATGTACTGATATGTACCAGACATATCAGACATCGAATTACCATAAAAATAATTATACTGAGTCCTCAACTAAGATTGCCAATAGACATAATCAGTGGCCTGAAAAAGCTATGAACAAGATAAATTCTCAAGTAGCAAATGCTTGTTCAATTTGGGCAGAATGTTTATGCTAATTAGCATTATAATCAAAGGTGAATGAAACATGATTCTTCCCCATATATAACAAATTACTAATGGATAGATTCCTCAGGCACAAATTAAAATTATTTTTATAATATTCTTTTTTTTTTTGTTTTTTGTTTTTAGGTCATACCTGGTGGCACTCAGGGGTTACTCCTGGCTCTGCTCAGAAATCGCTCCTGGCAGGCACGGGGGACCATATGGGATGCCTGGATTCCATCCTGGCAACCATCTTTGGTTGGTTGCCTGCAAGGCAAACGCCCTAATGTTGTACTCTTTCCTGCCCTTTATAATATTCTTACTTAAAATGTAACCATGTAACCAGAGAAAGTATTTAGAAAAGATACTAAAGGAAGTAATAAAGTATATCACTAAGGAATTAAATAAAAATAGAACACATGGGGCCAGAGCTATAGTTCAGTGGATGTGTGGGGCACTTGCAGTGCACACGACCATTTCCAGGCATGCCATCTGGCCACCTGGGCACCACCAGAAGTAATTCTGATGAGAGCAGAACCAGGAGTAACCCCCCGGGCACTGCTGTGTCTGGCTCCAAAATCACTACCTTTAAGTAAATTAAAAAAAAAAAAAATCCAAACTCTAAACCAAAACTGTCCAATTGATGAAGAACATTGTGCAATGATATGAATCCTTAGAAACAGGGCCAGAGATAGTACAGCAGGGAGAGTGCTTGCCTTGTACAGCCTACCCGAGTTATACCCAGCACTCCGTTTGGCCTCTGGAATTCCCCCCGGATTGATTCCTAAGTGGAGAGCTAGAAGTAAGCCCAGAGCAAGAATGGTGTGCTTCCCCCAAAAAAGCTTAGAAATAAATGTAAACAACAGCTGGAATGATAAGACACTATACTATACCGTACTTGCCTTGCAGGCAGCCAACCCACCCCAGCACACAGAACTGCTAGGAGTGATCCCTCTGAGTTCAGGGCCAGGAGTAAGCCCATAATATAGCCTGGTATGTCTCCAAAACAAACAAAAACAAGGGGGAGTGGGCGATTTCAAATGAACAAGCTACCTCACAGATTCTAAGAAGCCTTATACAATATAGTTTACTTACGGGAAAACTCAAATTCTAAGGTGGCATTCTTACTGATCAAATTAGAAGACAGAATGGTAAAAGACTAAAATGAACAAAGTAAGACTGAAAAAACGAGATAAAATCATCTTTAAAAATATACAATCTAAAAGCCAAATGAAACCATTAGCTCACTACCAGCTGGGCAGAACTAGAAGGTACTGTAGGCTCTGGACTAGAGATCCAACCCACAAAGACCAGGGGAGAGTCAGTGATGCCAAAGCAAGGGAGCTTATCCAGTGACCAAGCAGCATGCGGGGGCCGCACCAATCCCAGGCAAGGACGGCCCAGGTGGGACTCGGAGCCCTTCTCTAGGGCTGCTGGGGCCTCGGGCGGGCGAGGGGCAAAACTAGAGATTCTTCCTACTGTTGTGTCAGCCAGCTTTATGTCGGTGGGCTGAAGCAGTAGAGGAGAGAAGCCCAGCTAAAGAGAAGAGAGGCAGATGAGCTCACTAGTCTGGTCTACAGGAGCCAAACAAATGGCACAACTACGAGATCAGAAAAGACCAGCTTGGAGGAAAAGTGGGCGCTAGGCTGGGAACACGAAGGCCCTGGTGGGGGTGGTCTTAGGGATCTGGGGGTGGTAAACTGAATTAACTTTCTCGAAAACAATGAATGCCTTCCCCAAACCAAAATACCGTCTCACCTAACTATAAGTCCTTAAAAACAACTTGCATATCACAATACAGCCAATACGGGTTATCTTCCTGATGAACAACACGTAAAAAGTCAGCACACCAAATTTACCAAGACATCCCCATATTTAAAGCGATGTACACAACTCAAGTAGGTGGTCCGTATGCCGGAATGCATAGGCAGTTTAACATAAAAATATCTAATGATGGGCCCGGAGGCGTTTGCCTTGCAAGCAGCCGATCCAGGACCAAAGGTGGTTGGTTCGAATTCCCGTGTCCCATATGGTCCCCCGTGCCTGCCAGGAGCTGTTTCTGAGCAGACAGCCAGGAGTAACCCCTGAGCACCACTGGGTGTGGCCCAAAAACCAAAAAAAAAAAAAAAAAAAAAAATCTAATGATGTGATTCACTGCATTGAATGTAAGTTGGAAAAAAACACAAGAGCTTCTCTATCAATGGTTTTAGAAAAGCATCTGATAAATTTAAACAAGCCTTTTCAGTCAAAGCACACTAAACAAATTAGGGGGGAAAGCAACGACCTCTGGGAAGGACCCCACTCCAGCCCCGCTGACCAGGCGGGCATCTACCTGGCACCCAGGATCCCCGACTTCCTGGGAACTCATGGGGGCCTCGTCATAGCCCAGCCTCTCCTCGCAGTCAGCATCCAGGCTGCGAGCACCAACGCGGCCTCCAAGCATGAGAAGTCACGTGGAGCTTCACAGTAATGGGCGTGGGCAGGGGTCTAGCGGGCCCGCCCATCACGGCTTCACGTGACTGGTAGTGGCCACGCGGGGCTCCCCGTGACCGTTGGTGGTCACGTGTCCCCCCACCCCCCGTAGAGCAAGAGTCAGTGGAGCTGGCCCCAGCGAAGATTCGCGTGGGCGGCAGAACAGCCTCACAGCACAGAAAACAGAATCTGGAAACGACCTGGATGCCTGACAACAGATGCGTGGCTAAGGAAACTGGTATATCTCTATACAAATGTAGACTATGTAGCTGTTAGTAAAAATGAAGTTGAGAAATTTGTCTATACATGTTTGGACATGAGCCTATTATGCTGAATGAAATGAGTCAGTGGGAGAGTCAAGCACAGAATAGTCTAACTGATCTGTAGGATTTAAGAGAAAAAAAAAGAAGATAGTATGGTAATAATACCTAGAGAAAATAGAAATGAAGGCCAGAAAGACCAGCCCAAGATATGAAGTTTACCACAAAGAGTGGTGAATACAGTTATAGAAATAACTGCACCAACAAGTATCATGATAATGAGTGAGAGAGAGAGAGAGAGAGAGAGAGAGAGAGAGAGAGAGAGAGAGAGAGAGAGAGAAATAGAAATAGAATGCCTGTCTTTGAGATCCCAACGGGTAGGGGAAGAGGGAAATGGGGAACATTGTTGTGGGGAAAGTTATTGTCAGGAAAGTTAAACTGGTGAAGAATGGTGTACTTTCGATGCTAGAAACCCAACTATGAAAATTTTTGTAACCACTGTGCTAAAGAAATTATTATTAGTAAAATTTAAAAAATTATCACCCCTGACCATTTGATGGAAAAGGTAGCCCATCTCATTATCAAGTCACTGGAAGTATAAATCCAAAGTGCAATGCTACTGAAGTTATAAAAGATGGCTATTAGAATTCTAGGTATATGTGATTTGTAGTACATTAACTTTTTGTATTATAACTTGAAGATTTAAATGTAAAAATCACCAGGACAGTCCATACAAGTAGTGTATATACCATCTCACTTCTTATCACATGGTGTTTGAAATTTTTAGGAAAGTAATGTGAGCAACAAATAGAGGTTTACCCACCTATTCACGTCCATATCAATCTACGTAAATGATGACCTGATGGTCAAGATGAAAGACCAAGGAGATGATATTCCCTTAAGGAAAGACACTCTAAAAACATGTATACATTCCACTGAGCCCTGGCCCCCTGTTGAGATGTCTGAGCAACAATCCTGACGGATTTTAGCTAGACTCTAGACTGTTTTTTCAGGGCTTGGAATCACTTGGAAAGGCTTAGAAAGTCCACACGTGGCATCTGGAATAAGTCTGGAAGTGACAGTGTTCGGAATCACATCTGACCAAGTACTTCACATGTTGTTTCCATAGTGAATTATTTGGGCAGAATAAATAGACTTCTTTTTAAACCTACTCCCCTCCTAAAAGATGAAATTGTTCCAATTCAATTTATAGGCTCACAGCTAACTGTAAACATTTTTAAACAATTGTAGTTTGGAGCAGATTTCCTGATAGTGGTCTTCAAGAGCTTGGAAGTCAGTTTTTGGATTTCAACAGTAAACTGATGTGTCACTATTTTCCATTTATGCCTGTCTTTTAGACACATTTTCTTAATAATACTGGTTGGTTAGATAGCCCTTTTCTGGCTTCTGAGTGAAATCTGTCATCTTTTATTTACTAATAGCAGTGATGAAAAGCTAGTCTGCAGACTGGAAGAAGGGCTCAGTGACTTCTTGAAAGCACAAGGCCCTGAGTTAAACCCCAGCACATCCTTAGAAGACCTACACAGCCTCCTGCATGGGTCCCCCTGGCCCAAGGGGAGGGTTTTTAGGTTTATAAGTGATGATGAACTAAATAATAATAGAAAAGAATTTACCTGTAGGTATATAAAGTATAAGCCAACCCCTTCTCAGCTTCTCCATGCAGTGTCTTAACTCTAAAGGCAATGTGTCATCAATAAATGTCATTGCTAAGGATTGTAATTAGTTCCCCTGGAGGTCTAAGCCAAGATTTGGGCAGACTGTAGGAAGGAGAAATACTACAATCAAATAAGCAGCTGTAAAAATTCTAAGAGAGATTGAGGGCAAGGTAGTTCATGCCCAACTGGGACCATCCACTACTATGGCTCTCTAGGGGAATCTTGTCCAGGACCCATCTCCCAGCAGACTGAGTTAAGCTTTCTACAACTCAGCCCAGGGAACTTGAATTTTAACACTGCTTCCTAGATTAATGTGATGCCAGGCCAGGAGCAATACTTTACATGAGCAAAGAAGGCACATCTACTGAAGAATTTCAGGTTTTAGTTTTAAAACCTATGGAAAGGTGAAGCAGCCATTTAAAAATCTAGAGAGCCAACCCAAATCGCAGGCCTGGTACAATTAGAAGCATGATTAGAAGATGGAAATGGCGGGGGCCAGAGAAATAGCAAGCAGGGAGGGCATTTGCCTTGTACACGTCTGATCTAGCTTCTATCCCCAGCATCCCGTATGATCCCCTGAGCACCGCTGGGTAGGCCCACCCCCCAAAAAAAAGAGAGCTGAGGGAAATGAAACTGGAGAATAAGAACTAGAAATGTATGTCTTGTCAAAGAACATGTTTTGTTTTGTTTTGTTTTTTGGGGGGGCACACCCGGCAATGCTCAGACTCTATGTTCAGGGATCACTCCTGGTGGCCTTGGGATCTCAGGTCAGATACTTTATTTTATAAAAAAAAAAGATCTCAACTGGGACCGGAGTGATAGCCTTGATCTGCCTTGCATGCAGCTGACTGGTTTGATCCCAGCATCCTATATGGTCATCCAAGTCATTTCTGAGAGCAGAGCCAAGAGTAACCTGAGAGCTGCTGAGTATGGCACAAAAAACACCAAAAAGGAAAACTATACATTCAGGGACTCATTCTATACTATGTTACTAGAGAAATTTCTCTGATAGTGTAGAGCACCTGAAACCATGAGGTGAGTCAGAGCATCCTCTCCTGACCCCGAAGCCGGTTCTAGGTGTTACTTTTTTTTTTTTTTTTAAACCAACCCCCTCCGCTAGATGTTACTTTTGCAACTGCTTTTTGCCGTTGGTGATTGTTCTTCTCTTCCTTCCAGAAGGGTTAGAGGGAGAGGATGTAGTCTGAGTGGTTTGGGGAGTTTAAGTAGTGTTTTGCTTTTCATGAGTGTAGGAGGTTGAGATTGGTGTTACAATAGGAAGAGATGGTTTCTACATAAATTTTATCTGGATCGGAGTGATAACACACCGGCAGGGCATTTGCCTTGCACAGGGCCAACCAGGGAAGGACCTGGGTTCCATCCCTAACATCCCATATGTCCCATGAGACTGCCAGGAGTGATTTCTGAGTGCAGAACCAGGAATAACCCAAGTGCTGGGGATGTAGCCCAAATAACAATAACAACAACAACAACAACAACAACAAAACCTCAACTTTGTTATCAGAAAAACACATGGACTTAGCATAATGACCCTTTGTATTAGAGGTTTTTTTTTTACTGTGATATATTTCTAATAATAACTGTGCTTTAATTCATAAAGGTCCAGTGTGCTAACGTCCCTGAGACTCCACAGGGCACCCATGATACACAGAACTGGAGTCATACCCAGGCCTATACCTACTATAAGGGATTAAACTAGCAAAATAGTTATGGCTCAGCTGCTTTAGAGGTGACTTGGAAATAATTTTTAAGTGAGAAATAATTTTAAAATGACATACTAATACAGAACTATAAACTTAGATGGAGAAGTTGATTATCTGAAACATAGACTAAGTTGAATAAATTCATTCTCCATAAGGCATAAACTTAACAAGTCTCTATTCATTTATAATTGGGAGAGGTGGAGCCACTGTCCAGCATCCTCAGGGATGAGGCTTAGACCCTGAGACACAGGAGAGTGCTATACCCTGACTTTTCATGGGTCAGACCAAGTGTTAGAAAGAGGTCTTTCATCTAAACTTTCATTCCTTAATTCTGGATTTGATAAAAACAAATAGGCTTTGATACTAGATCAGGTGTTCTATGCTGTTTTTAACTTTATATTTTTTAAATTATACTTTTCTCATAATGAAACAATATGGAGTTCATTGAATCAAAGTATTTCTTTTTTTCCTAAGTGAGTCCTTTGTACAACTGACTTAATGTTTTTACTTACAATACATTCACTACTCTCCTCTTTACTTATGGCTATTTTCAAAGAAAAAGCTTTCCTTTAACTTCTTTAAGGCTTTTTAATCTGCCATTGTAATGGACAGAAATTTATATATGAAGTATTGAGGGGAAACATTTTCCTTGTTAGTTTTAAATCACGGTGCCAACTTAAGTTTGTAGATTCTTACATGCCTATCCATAGCATTTATTAACAATGTAAGTTCAAAGACTGATAAGAAAAACAAAAAGAACCAAAAACAAAACAAAACAAAACAAAAACAAAAAGCACTTAAGTCAACAGCTAACATTCTCACTGATGAAATAAAAACATTATAAGGGGAAAAAAGGCAAGGCAGCCACCTATTTCTATTCAACATGGTACTAAAATACCTCCCTAAAATATGAAAATGGAATAAAATACAACCAACTGGAATGAACATAAAATCATCTCTCTTCATAGATGACATGATCTTAAGTTGAGAAATCCTTAAGAGTCCACAAGAATTAGAAATAATTCCAATAAATTTCTTTACACAACAACTGACACAATAGTCATAGAGAGCACAAGTTAAGGTGAATGCCATGTAGTGCCAGGAACCAATCCATGTGATTCCTGGCAATACATGGCCCCCTCAGTTTTGGTGGATATGTTCTAGAAGCCTAGCACTGCCAAGAAGGTGTTGCTAAACCTTGGCACCACAGGGCCTAAGCAGTATCATATCCTCAGACCTTATAAATTAAGGTTCAGTTAACAGAGAATCACCAGGAGGGGCCACTCAGAGCCCTTAAGCAATGCCTAGAAGGCTCTCCCAACCAAAATTAAAAACTAAAATTAGATATGCTTCTATATTTAGTAGTAATTTGAGAAAGTAATTTTTTTAAATATTAAACAGTTTACCAAAGATAATAGAAGTTTTTGGAAAAAATTGATTCAAAAACCAAATGTCTTTTGCACTAAAATTATAAAATATTACAAGAGACATTTTAAAATAGTGAATTTTAACAGTAAGATTGCTAAAATGTCCATATTAAGATGATCAAAAGGGTCTATGCAATTTCTATCAAAATTCTGATGACTTTTCTTTTTACAAATAGGTGAAAGCATTCTAAAATTTATATGGAATCTAAGGAGTCTTAAAGAATAAAATACTGACAAACTAAACTGAAGACAGTCAAAAGGAAACTGGAAAAATAGGGGGAAAATAACTGGAAATCATATCTCTATCATGGGGCTAAAATCCAGACAATTAGAAAGCTTTTCAACTTTTAAAACTAAAAAAAAAAATCAAGGGACTGAACTCTGGTAATCAGTGGTATAGCTACTACCTTGCATGATGAGTTTGCAAGTTCATCACAAGCACCATACTACAACCATTGCCAGTGCAATGCTCAGCACAAATGTAACCACTTCCTGAAATTCCACAACAGAGTGTGCTATCCTTAGCATACCTCAATAAAATGTGTACAAATAATGCAAGTGAGAGAACCCTTAAGACAATAAAGAGGGTGGGGAAAACCTTTAAAAAGTAACTTAGGGGGCCAGGCGATAGCACAGCGGTAGGGCGTTTGCCTTGCATTGCAGCCGAGCCAGGATAGTGAGTGGTTCGAATCCCAGTCCATTATGGTTCCCCAAGCCAGGAGCAATTTCTAAGCACAAAACTAGGAGTAACCTCTGAGCATTACTGGCTGTGGTTGGAAAAAAAAGAAAAAAAAAAGTAACTTGATTAAGAAATGGCCTGCCATTTTTCTGGCAGAAAAACAGACAAGATCCTCTATAAAGTTCCAAAATAAAATAATGGCCATTGACTCATCCAAGGCAGACTGTCCGGTCTGATACTTCTATGGAATTCTCAGAATAGGTAGGGACAGATTCCTTTTTGTGAATGAACCACAGCAGTAGGGTACCACACCCTATACCCTCAGATGAAAATGACAGTTTAACAACTTAATCATATTAAACTGCCAAGCCACCAAATTTGTTTTATATCTATAGTAGACCCTCAACTGTGTGGCTGCAAAAAAACTCTGCAACATTAAAAATTTTTAATAATGTCAGCAACAAAGTATCAGGAAATCTGATGGGAAAAGTTACATAGAAATCTACCAAGCTCAGTGGGCCTAACATTATCACAGAAGGCTAAAAGAGCACTAACTAGGGGCCGGAGAGATAGCATGGAGGCAGGGCGCTCGCCTTGCATGCTGAAGGATGGTGGTTCGAATCCCGGCATCCCGTATGGTCCCCCAAGCCTGCCAGGAGTGATTTATGAGCACAGAGCTAGGAGTAACCCCTGAGCACTGCCTGATGTGACCCCCCCCCCAGGAAAAAAGAGCACCAACTATATCCTTATACAATGTCTTTAGAAACACCATGGAGATATGTAACAATTATTTCAAATTGACCCTTGTTGGTCTAAGTTTGGATGAATCCATTTGCCTTTGTATTGAAATGAAAATATCAGGTAATTTTTTTATGCCTCCAAAGGGTGCTAACGTGGTAGATGGGGACATTAGTGAAAGGAAGGTCACACTGATGGTAGGACTGGTATTTGAACATTTAATTCTTAAGAAAACTGTATTATAAACACCTTGGTAAATCACAGCACTATAATAAAAAAAAATATTTTTAAGGGGCCTGAACAATAGCACAGCGGGAGGGCATTTGCCTTGCACATGGCTGACCCAGGACAGACTTCAGTTTAATCCCTGGCATCCCGTATGGTCCCCCAAGCCAGGAGCAATTTCTGAGCGCATAGCCAGGAGTAACCCCTGAGTGTCACCAAGTGTGACCCAAAAACCAAAACTGAAAACAACAAAAATAAAATTTAAAAAAAAATGACTCAAAGACCTGAATAAGTGTTTTTCTTAAGCAGAAACACAAAAATGGGGCCAGAGTGGTAGCACAGCCGTAGGCCATTTGCCTTGCAAGCTGCCAACACAGGACAGACCTGGGTTTGATCACCAGCATACTATATGGTCCCCTGAGCTTGCCAGGAGCGATTTCTGAGCACAGAGCCATGATAACCCCTGAGTACTGCTGGGTGTGGCCCCAAAACAAAAAAAAAAAAGAAGATACACAAGATGGCCAAAAGCACATAAAAAGATGGTCAAAATATTGCTAACCATTAGAGTAGTGTAAATCAAAAGCAGAATGAAATACCTTCCTCTTATCTATTAGGCAGAGCACAACCATAAAACAAAAACTAAGTACTGAAAACATCACTGAGAAATTAAAATAAGTATTAACCCTGCAGGTAAGAATGTACCTGATATAACATCTATAGACAGTAATATATATAGCAAGCTCCTCAAATAAATAGAAAAATATTATATAGTCCAGAAATTACATTTTCTGGGTATAAATCTGAAAGATTGGAAACCACTTTTCAAACTGACAGTAAAGAAAGACTTACCCTAATTCAGCATTTCCAAACATCAGCATTTAAGAGTTAAACATTAGTTATGTAATAGGATAAAAACTCTTACTTCCTGCCTTTTCTTCAGATCTTCTTTGGCTGCTCCAAAACGTTTGGTTAACCTGGCTATCTTTGCCTAAGGGGAAAAAAATGTAAATTCAGACAACATGATATTAAAAAGGAACTAACCCACCCAACAATATTAGAATGAATAATTATAAAAATAATATATGGCAACTGCTCATAACATTATATTGGAAAATGAAGAAAATTGTGATCAATAACTTCTTAAAGATTAGATTATTTAGGCTACAATCAAAAGTAAAATTCTTGGAAAATATATTTTAAATGCTCTCTTCTAAATACTTTCAGAAATATTTTGTGAATTTATACTTCCAAATGCAGTACACATGAATATTTATATAGTATCTTAAAAATAATTTTGTGTTACTAACCACTAATGTAACCAGAAAACATTGTACATTGTTAGGTCAACATGCCAGTGAAATAACTTTATTAATAATTTTTACTGCTTATAAAAGTTGTGTGATTGCTTCACATTGCTTCACATTAGTGTCACACAAACACAAATATCTTGGAGTCAACTAAAGAGGTGAAGGACCTGTACAAAGAAAACTACAAAATGTTGCTTCAAGAAATAAAAGAGGACACACGAAGGAAAAAAAAAAAGAGGACACATGAAAATGGAGACATATACCCTACTCATGGACTGGTAGGATTAACATCATTAAAATGGCTATACTCCTCAAAGCATATTATAGATTTTATGCAATCCATTTAACGTTACCAATGACATTCTTCAAAGAAATGGATTAAACACTCTAAAATTCATTTGAAACACTAAATACCCATGAATAGCTAGAGCAACTCTTGGGAAAAGAAATATGGGAGACATCACTTTCCCCAACTTTAAATTGTATTACAAAGCTATAGTCATTAAAACAGCATGGTTTTGGAATACAGACAGACCCTCAGATCAGTTGAATAGACTTGAATATTCAGAGAATGTGCCCCAGATATAAAATCAATATTTGAAAAAGGGCAATAAATGTGAAATGGAGCAAGGACAGCCTCTTCAACAAGTGGTATTGGGACAAGTGCTCAGCCACTTGCAAAAAAGCAAACAAAGACCTTCATTTAACACCATGCACAAAGATCAAATCCAAATGGATTTAAGACCTCGATATCAGACCCAAAACCATAAGGTATATAGAACAACACTTAGGTAAAACACTCCATGACATTGAGACTAAAGGCATCTTCAAGGAGGAAACAGCACTTGTCAAACTAGTGGAAGCAGAGACAGACAAATATTAAGCTGTGAAGCTTCTGTACCTCAAAGGAAATAATGCTTAGGATACAAAAGCCACTCAATATTATTCACTCAATACCCATCAGTTAAGGGGCTAATATTGAAAATATACAAGAAAATATACAAGAACTGACAGAACTTTACAAGGAAAAAAACATCTAACCTCCCCCCCCAAAAATGGGGAAAAGAAATGAACACTCTTAGTCAAAGAAGAAATACAAATGGCCAAAAGACATAAAAAAAAATGCTCCACATCACTAATCATCGGGGACATGCAAATCAAAACAACTCTGAGGTACCATCTCACACCACAGGGACTGGCACACATCACAAAGAATAAGAACAATCGGTGTTGAAGGGGATGTGGAGAGAAAAGAACTCTCATTCACTGCTAATGGGAATGCTATCTAGTTGCTAATGGGACATCTAGTCCATCTAGTCTGACCTTTATGGGAAAGAATATGAAGATTCCTCAACAAAAAAAAAAAAAAGGAAATTGAGCTCCTGTATGATCCAGCTATACCACACTCAGGGATATACACTAGGAACACAATACAATTCAAAAATCCCTTTCTCACACCTATATTTATTGCAGTACTATTTACTATAGCCAAACTCTGGAAACAACCAAGATGCCCTTCAAAAGATGTATGGCTAAAGAAACTGTGGTGCATATACACAATGGAATATTATGCAGCTGTCAGGAGATGAAATCATGAAATTTTCCTATAAATGAATGTACATGGAATCTATTATGCTGAGTGAAATAAGTTTGAAGAAGAGAGAAAAACACAGAATAATCTCACTCATCTATGGGTTTTAAGGAAAATAAAAGACATTTCTATAATAATGCCCAAAGATAATAATATATATGTATATATTATTTAAAAGAAATAAATGAAACCAAAAAATTAAAAGAAAAAAACAACTGAAACCAAAAAAGGGCAATAAATCGTATGTATTGAACAGGCATCAGGCATATACTTGAAAAAAAAAAGTTGTGTGATTGCAATTTTTTTTTTGGTTTGTTTTTGGTTTTTGGACCACACCAAGTGATGCTCAGGAGTTACTCCTGGCTCTGGGATCAGAAATCACTCCTGGCTGGCATGGGGACTATATGGGACACTGGGGATCGAACCAAGGTCCATCCTGGGTCAACCAATGCAAGGCAAATGCGCTTCCGCTGCTATTGCTCTGGCCCCTGATTGCATATTTAATCTCAAAACTTATTCATTGAATATCTGAAAAATAATAAAAGGCAGAAAATTTAAAAATTCAAAATAAACTTTGTTTTCTTTAAACCTTTAACTCACAGGAGTGAAATTTGATTTTTGTTTGATTTGATTACCGTTTTTTTTTTTTTTCCCAAGCCTACAGCACCCAGTATTCCCAAGCGGTCTCCCATCCAAGTACTAACCAGGTCCAACCCTGCTTAGCTTCCGATATCAGACGAGATCTAGCGCGTTTAGGGTGGTATGGCCGTAGACAGATTATTGTTTTTTATTGTGTGGGTGCTACTATTTCAGATAAAATTTTATTTTCAAGAATGATGAACTACATTTCTGGGTTTCTTCATTAGGCCTGCCTAAAGAAGAATTCCTCCAGACAATTTTATAGAACATAAAATCATTATGAAAATGAAATTATTCTTTACTTTTAAAATTATTTATAGAATAAAGTCATTTCTAAAAAAGATGCTAAACCTTAAATATCAACCCATTGGATATAGCCTGTTGCTTCAATGATAAGCAGTTAGTCAAGATGAAGATTTCCCCCAGAACTTTATATGTATTTATATTTAAAATACTCAAGAGCACAAAGCTAAATTGTTTTTTAGTTTTTCTTTTTTCTTTGGCCACATCTTGTGTCGCTCAGAGTTTACTCCTGGCTCTGCACTCAGAAATTCTTTGGCTTGTGGGACCACATGGGATGCCGGGGATAGAAACCACATCTGTCCTGGGGTGTACAAGGCAAACGCCCTACTGCTGAGCTATCACTTCGGCCCCTATTTTTGTAATTTTTGAGAAAAACATATGAGGAAGGTTTTTTTTATAACCCAATTAGCTATATATGTCTCATCTTTTGTCTGAAAATATGGCAAGCATTCTTTAAATTCTAAGTTTCTAACAAACTTTTGTTATATACATGAAGAGAAATAAAAACCAAAAGTTTAAAAGGATCACCTCTAAAGTTTAGAGATTAAAATTCAGTAGTAAGGGAGAATGTAAAGTATAAATTCACTTGTACATTATTTCCATCTGAGGTATTCAAACATGTTTCTATGACTAGAAAATTAAATGATTGGTAAGAAGTCATTTAGGTGTGCAAAGAACTGGCATATGTGAAGTTCTCTTCCACTTCAGACCCTTGCAATGCATACACCATCAACACTCAGCACTCTGGGCATTATGTAGGTCCCAGTAGTATAGGACTACATCAGCCCAGTTGCTGAGTATTGCTGGGAGGAGTCCCAAGTATCATTTAATAGTTTTCCTCCCTAGACTACCAAAATACTATTAACAAAGAAAACAAGTCAAAATTAAGTTACTGTCTTCTGCCATTCAATATTATAAAAGGAAATTAAAAAAAAAAAACAGCCTTTTCTTTGCTATATTAACTTAGGAAACTTTGTTTTAGGACTACATTTGGCAGTACTCAGGAGTTCAAGAATCAAACCTGGGTGAGCAAATATTCTATCTGCTATACAATCACTCTGGCCCCAGTAAACTTAAAAAAAAACAAAAAAACAGAAAAACAATCCTTTATTCTTTTAAAAATTTAACATTATTTTGTTAGTTTTCTTTTAAAATAAACAAACAATCCTCTATGTCTCATTTGATCCAAGAAACCAATATATAGTTACTCTACCCTTGATTATTGCCTATATTTCATTTGCTCTTGGATTGTTCCTCATACATAATTTCTCATATAATTAAACAATAGCAATTATTTACATTTATTTATAATAATAATATAATATATATAATATATATTTATATATATTATATATATTAATATATATGATATATAATATAATAATATAATAATAGCTATTATTTACATTTTATATATATAATAATATATTTACATTTTTATATTATATTACATAAATAATATATTTACATTTTATATATATAATAATATATTATTATTGTTCCTCATACATTGTTTCTCATATAATTAAACAATAGCAATTATTTACATTTATTTATAATAATAATATAATAATATAATATATATTTATATATATTATATATATAAATATATATAATATATATAATATAATAATAATAGCAATTATTTACATTTTATATATATAATATATTTACATTTTTATATTTACATTTTTATATTATATTACATAAATAATATTTACATTTTATATATATAATAATATATATAATATAATAATATAATAATAGCAATTATTTACATTTTATTTTATTTTATTTTTTTTGGTTTTTGGGCCACACCCTGTAACACTCAGGGGTTACTCCTGGCTATGCGCTCAGAAGTTGCTCCTGGCTTCTTGGGGGACCATATGGGATGCCGGGGGATCGAACTGCGGTCCGTCCTAGGCTAGCGCAGGCAAGGCAGGCACCTTACCTCCAGCGCCACCGCCCGGTCCCAATTATTTACATTTTAAATATTGCTTTGTTTTCAGGCCATACCTAGCTATGTGCAGGAATTACTCCAGCACTGTTCAGGAAACCATATTGGGGTGTCAGAGATCAAAACTGGGTCAGCAATGTGCAAAGCAAGTACCCTGCCCATTGTCCTATCTCTCCAGCTCCCTTCTCAATGTACCTTAGTTTTTAATACTCCTGGTGGTACAACAGCATCATTTTGCAATACTGGGGTAGCAGGATGTCAAGGATCAACACAGTGTGAGGTAAAAATAAGGATAAATATCATCAGGGTAGGATGCTTCTTAAGGCAGGGAATACCATAAGTTTGATATCATAAGTTTGATAAGGGTCACAGGAAGAGATTCTTCCTTATAGCCAACAGAAATAATCAATTCTGCCAATCTTTTGTTCTTGAACATGTAGCTTCCAAAAGTATGAGACAGTAGGTTTCTTTTATGTAAAATACCAATTTATGGTACATTTTATGGCACCCCCTACAAAACTAACAGAGGTTTCTTATTTCTAAACTTTAAAAGTCAAATGTACTTTATCGTCAACATTAAAGTCAGTTATAAAAATAATGACATGGGGGGCCAGAGCAATAGAACAGCACTAAAGCATTTGCCTGGTACACGGCCAATACAGGATGGAGCCTGGCTCAAATCCCGGCATCCCATATGGTCCCCCAAGCCTGCCAGGAGTGACTTCTGAGCACAGATGCAGGAGTAACCCCTGACCACTGCTGGATGTGACCCAAAAAAACAATAAAAGTAAAATAATAATAACACAAATCTACAACTCAAGTCAATATACAAACCTGCAGTTCAGTAAGGACTGTTTTATGCCTCTTGTTACATTCAATCTTTTCCACTCGTGTTTTTAATTCTGCCAAAGTCTTATCAAATACAGTACATTGAAGGGCACATAATTTTTCTTCCAGCAACCATTGTACAACCTAAAGAAGTAAGTATTACTTTATTATAGCAGACATTTCAGCAAGAGTAAATATAAATAATAAACATTCTTAATACGACAGTACCAATGTATCAACTAGTTTAATAAGAAAAACAAGTTATTATCCATAACATGATGCTATATACTAAAATTCTTCAACTTCTCTATATAAGAACTACTGAGGGAAAATATTAAAAATAGAAATAAAATGAATTTTGCTGAAATTAAGGCACTAATTTTCTCCCTATGCCCTTTTATCATGAATTATTTGGGGGGACACATTCAGCAGCGGGTGAGGGATTACTCCTGGCTCTGAACTCAGAAATATTCCTGGCAGACTTGGGGGGACCATTTAGGATGCCAGGAGTTGAACTAAGGTCAGCTATATGCAAGGCAAAAGCCCTACCTGCTGGGGTCGAAGTGGTAGCAGAGTGGTAAGGCATTTGCCTTGCATGCACCTGAACCAGAACCGACATGGGTTTGATCCCCAACATTCCATACGGTCCCCCAAGCCAGGTGCAATTTCTGAGTGCAGAGCCAGGAGTAACCCCTGAGCACCACTGGGTGTGGCCAAAAAAAAACAAAAACAAAAAGCCCTACCTGCTGTGTTATCGCTCTAGCACCATGATTTAATATCTTCAATAATAAATTTTGTAACTCAATCACCTTGAGATACCACATATACTCGAGTATAAACTGAACTTGGCTTATACTCAGGTCATACACCCACCACCAAATCAAATGCACATAGTCTCCAATCATCTTCTGTGGTCTGCTAGAAAGGGCAGTGCTTCAACTCAGTCCACCAGTCATTGATGAGCTGAAGAGGTAAGCAGCTGAACTAATTTACAGGATGCCACTGAACTATTTTTTTTTCAGATATGCTACTAAGTGTATCTGAAATTAGAGGTAAGACTAAAGACATTTGCAGCCATTTATAGCTACTAAATTTTTTAGAAGATAAGTTTTTATTTGGTATGGAGAATCAATTCAGTGATACAATCACCAAGACTGCTTTTCTGTTGAAACTAATTTAATATTATGTGTCAATAATACCTCAATTTTTATTTTTATCATTTTTTAATAATTTCTATTTTAACACTGTTATTACAAAAATAATTAGTTGGGTTTCAGTCATAACCAAAACAACCCCCTTCACCATACAACCTTCTCATCACGAATGCCCCATCTCTTCCCTCCGCAATCTCTGGCTGTATTTGAGACAGGCTTTCTACATCCCTCACTCACTGACATTGTTAATATAGTTCACAGTGTAGTTATTTCTCTAACTGTACTCACCACTCTGTGGTGAGCTTCATATCTTGAGCCAGTCCTTCTGGCCCTCATCTCTGGGAATTATTTTAACGTCTTTAATTTTTTCTAAAAACCCATAGATGAGTGAGACTATTCTGAATCTCTCTCTGACTCCCTCTGACTAATTTCACTCAGCATAATAGATTCCATGTATAGGAAAATTTCATGACTTCAACTTTCCTATGGCCGCATAATATTCCATTGTGATTATGTATCACAGTTTCTTTAGTCATTCATCTGTTGAAGGACATCTTGGTTGTTTCCAGTCTGGCTATTGTAAATAGTGCTACAATGAATATAGGTGTGAGGAAGGGATTTTTTTTTTTTATTGGATTTTTGTGTTCCTAGGGTATATCCCTAGGAGTGGTATAGCTGGGTCAAATGGAAGCTCAATTTCCAGTTTTTTGAGGAATCTCCATATTGTTTTCCATAAAGGCTGGACTAGACAATATTCCTACCAGTAACGAATAAGAGTTCCTTTCTTCCACATCCCCGCCAGCACTGATTGTTCTTGTCCTTTGTGATGTGTGCCAGTCTCTGTGGTGTGAGATGGTACCTCATTGTTGTTTTGATGTGCATCTCCCTGATGATTAGTGATGTAGAACATTTTCTCATGTGCCTTTGGCCATTTGTATTTCTTCTTTGACTAAGTGTTCATTTTTTCTCTCCATTTTTTGATGGGATTATATGTTTTTTTCTTGTTAAGTTCTGTCAGTACCTTGTATATTTAGATATCAGTCCCTTATCTGATGGGTATTGGGTGAATAGCTTCTGCCATTCTGTGAGTCTTTTGTATCCTAGGCACTATTTTCTTAGAGGTGCAAAAGCTTCTCAACTTAATATAGTCCCATTTGTGTATCTCTGCTTCAAATTGTTTGGAGAGTTTGGAGCTGTTTCTTCCCTGAAGATGCCTTTATTCTCATTGCCCTGGAGAGTTTACTTACGTATTGTTCTATATACCTTATGGTTTAAGGTCTGATATCAAGGTCTTTAATGCATTAGCATTTGACCATGGTGTATGATGTTAGCTGAAGGTCTGAATTTGTTTTTTTGCAAGTGTCTGACCAATTGTGTCAACACCATTTGTTAAAGAGGCTTTCCTTGCTCCATTTTACATTTCTTGCCCCTTTATCAAAGATTAATTGATTGTATATTTGGGGATCACTCTCTGAATATTCCAATCTATCCCACTGATCTAAGGTCTGTTCTTATTCCAATACCATGCTGATTTAATGACTATTGTTTTGTAATACAATTTAAAGTTGGGGAAAGCGATGCCTCCTATATTCTTTTTCCCAAGGGTTGCTCTAGCTATTCTTGGGGGTTTATTGTTACAGATGAATTTTGGGAGTGTTTGATCCACTTCTTTGAATTATATTATGGGTATCCTTTAGAGGGATTGCATTAAATCTGTACAATGCCTTGGAGAGTATTGCATTTTAATGATGTTAATCCTCCCAATCCATGCAGGGTACATACCTCCCTTTATGCATATCCTCTTTTATTTCTTGACGCAGGGTTTTCTAGTTTACTTTGTATAAGTCCTTCAATCTTTAAATGGACTCCAAGATATTTGAGTTTGTGTGACACTAATGTGAATGAGGTTGTTTTTTTAATGTTCTTTTCTTCTATATCATTCATGTATAAGGCCAATGATTTTTGCACTTTAAGTTTGTAGCCTACCACTTTGGTATATGAATCTAGAAGCTTTTTGGTAGAGTCTTTATGGTTTTCTAAATATAGTATCATGTCATTTGCAAACAGTGAGAGCTTGACTTCTTCCTTTCCTATCTGGTTGCTATTGATATAGTTTTCTTGCCTAATTGCTATGGCAAGAACTTCTAGCAATCTATTGAATAAAAGGGATGAGAGGGGGCAGCCTTGTCTTGTACCAGATTTTAGAGGAAAGGCTTTTAATTTATCACTATTGAGAATAATGTTTGCCATTGGCATGTGGTAGATGGTCTTGACTATATTGAGAATAATTCCTTCCATTCCCATCCCATTTTTGTTGATATGGTATATTATGTTGATTGATTTACGTATGTTAAACCGTCCTTGCATTCCTGGAATGAATCCTACTTGGTCGTTGTCTATAGCCTCTTGATGAGGCACTGGAGCCTATTTGCCAGAAATTTGTTGAGGATCTTTGCATCTGCATTCATCACGGATATCGGTCTGTAGTTTTCTTTTCTTGCAACATCTCTCTCTGGTTTTGGTATCAAGGTGATGTTAGCTTCATAAAAACTTTTGAGAGTGTTCCTGATTCTTCAATTTCATGAAAGAGCCTGAAGATATTTGTTAGAAATTCCTCTTGAAAGGTTTGAAAGAATTCGTTAGTGAATCCATATGGACCTGGGCTTTTAGTTTTGGGAAGACTCTTGATGATCATTTTCATTTCCTCAGTAGTGATGAGTCTGTTTAGATATGCAAGGTCATCCTGATTTAACCATTGAAGATTATAAGAGTCCAAGAATTTATCCATTTCCTCCAGGTTTTCATGTTTTGTGGCATATTTTCTCAAATTAATACCCAATGAATCTCTGCAGTATCTGTGGTGAACTCCCCTTTTCATTCCTAATCTGGTGTATTAGATTTCTCTCTCTCCATTTGTGAGTTTTGCTAGTGATTTATAGATCTTGTTTATTTTCTCAAAGAACCAACTTTTGCTTTCGTTGATCTTTCAAATTGTTTTTTTGAATTTCCATCTCATTGATTTCTGCTCTAAGCTTTGCTATTTCCTTTTGCCTACCTATATTTGGTTATTTTTGTTGAACATTTTCTAGTTCTGAAAGCTGTGTCATTAAGCTTTTTATATAGGCCTCTTCATCCTTTCTGATGTGTGCTTGCAAAACTATAAATTTTCCTTAGTACTGCTTTTGTTGTGTGCCATAAATTTTGACAGTTTGTGTCTTCATTGTCATTTGTTTCCAGGAATGTTTTGATTTCCTTTTTTATTTCATTTCTGACCCACTGGTTGTTCAGTAGTGAACTGTTTATAGTTTCCAGGTGTTAAAGTTTTCTTCTGTGTTTCTTTGTAGGTCACATCTAATTTCAGTGCCTTGTGGTCAGTGTAAATAGTTTGCACAATTTCTATCCTCTTGACTTTATGGATATGTTTTATGGGCTAGTATGTGGTCTATCTTGGAGAATAACCCATGTGCATTGGAGAATGAAATGGAAGAGAGTAGATAAATATATCTACTAGTCCACTCTCTTCCATTTCTCTTTTCAGAGCTAATATATTCTTGTTGGGTTTCAACAGGTTGACCTATCAAAGGTTGTCAGGGCAGTGTTGAGATCTCCCACTATTATTGTGCTGGTATTGATATCTTCTTTCAGGTTTGTCAAGAGTTGTATTAAAAATTTTGCAAGTCTATCATTGAGTGCATATATGTTTAGGAGTGTGATTTCTTCTTGCTGTACATATCCTTTGGTTAGTACAAAATGACCATCTTTGTCCCTTATAACTTTTCTGAGTCTAAAGTTTGTCTCATCTGATAATATGGCCACTCCGACTTTTTTAAGGTATTGTTTGCTTGAATGATTTTCCTCCAGTCTTTGATTTTGAGTCTATACTTGCTTTGATTATTCAGATGTGTTTCTTTTTTTTTTCTTTTTTAATATAATTTTTATTTTGATCATAGTGGCTTACATATTGTTGACAATAATATTTTAGGTACATATTTACATAAAATCAGGGGGATTCCCATCACCAATTTAGTTAGACTTCTTTTTTTTTAATTAATTAATTAATTTATTTTTTATTATGACAACAAAGATGCAAAGAAAGAGGACAGGGTAAAGTTAAAGTGGAAGCCCAATCACCCATAAACAGAATTCTCGGTAGTCCCATCGATGATATCCCAGCCTTGAACTTTCAGCCAAAGAACATTAAGAAAAACAAAACTGAACCCATGTACAATACAATTACTTTGTCCCTCAAATCCCCAGTTGTAGTACATACTATTTCTTAGCAGCACACAATATAATCTAAAAACATTAGACTTATGTAACTCCTTAAACATTGAGGGCAAAGTACATTTCTCTAGTTCCATGCACATGCTTACTAGTTTAAGTTAACCTCAAAAGTTTTAGTGGGTTGTTTTTCTTAAGGATTGGAGTCAAGGGAACATAGTAAAAAACGGTATTAAAGTGGCATTTGTTTGCATAGGCCCACCAAAACATAAGGGACATGGAAAGACAAATTATGGTCTAAATACAAGGAGACCCTACCCCTGAAGTTTCCTGGCACAGGACTGACTCTAGGCTCCAGGCAAACTAGTCTGTCCAATTCAAGTCATCGTCTGTAGTGGCAATACACCTCCATTCCTCACATATTCTGTTGTTGGTATCATGCTTCTGTATTAAAGATCCTGGGGTCTGCATATCCCATATCACAGTCAGGATGGTGCAGAGCATCCTCTCGTTTCACCTCACACTTAAGGGGCACTAGAGAGAACCATGTCCTGTAGAGCAGGTCACTGTTGTTGTCAAGTCTTCTCAGTGTAAATGGAAGTCTCTTTTTAGGAGGTCGATGTCAGACGCTTGGTAGTGTTTTTCCTGGTAGAGGACTGCTTCCAGCTGTTGCTATATAAGACCTTGGATGTTTCGTAGATAGCTTGCCTGGTTCTGGCGTGAATGGAGGATGCCCGTTCTACTGAGGCCTATGCCAGGTCATTATATCAATGTTCAGGGTGTAAGGTACATTGTACTTAGATTTATTAGATAAGAACTTATCTGTATGTATGGTGTTTTCCCATTTTAATGTGTCTATGCAAACAAGGATCAATGCCATGAAGCCTTATTGGTGCATCTGGAGGCAATAGTAACAAGACCAGCAATTTCCATGACATAGTTCAATCATAGGCATCAAACTGAGGGACAGTTCCAACAACAATCCTTACTGAACAGCTTACAAAGAAAAGACAAGATGAAAAGTGGATAGAAACATCATGGTAGAAGAATATATAGAGTTATATCAGTTAAAGAAAATACCCATAAAATATTCAAAAGATATATGTGTTCAATATGTGTTCAATTTGTGTCCTTCTAAATAGTTGTAGGATTTGTTAGGTCTACTGTATGTCTTAGGTCAGAGATTAGAACTGTGTGTTACTGAAGTTAAGAAGGGTAAATCTGGGGTACTGATGGTTGGGAGGAGCATATGTTCACGCGGGGGCTAGCGCCCCCGCGTGAACATATGCTCCTCCCAACCATCAGTTTGCACAATATAGACTGGTATGAAATTGTCAGTGACAGCCTGAGTATAGCTGAGCAGCTATCTGCCACCTACCAGATCAAACTCCACCCATAAGCACCACCCTAGGCCAGTGTCCGGACCCGGCCTGGGAGTGGGGAAACCCAGGGTGCCCCGTCATCTCCTTCCAGGAACCCACCTGGAGATCCGGAGGAATGGGGGAGAGGGGGGTTGGGTGACCCAGGTCCGGGCCCCCCTACCCTAGGCCGGGCCAAGAGGCCGCTGGCACATGCGGAGGCCTGCCAGCTGCCCACCCGTGCCGGCTAAAAATCCTGCTCCAGATGTGTTTCTTATAGGCAGCAAAATATTAGATTCAGCTTTCTTATCCATTTTGCCATTCTGTGTCTCTTAACAGGTGTATTTAGTTCACTGACATTGAGAGATAATTGTAATGAAATTTAGTGTCTTCTTTGTGTAGAAGTTTGGTGTATCTGTTGGTCTTTCTTTCCTTAAAGTAGACCTTTCAGACCTGTTTTTTAGGGCTGGTTTTGAGTCTGCAAAGTTTCTGAGCTGTTGTTTATCCGTGAAGCCATGTATACTTCCTTCAAACCTGATACTGAGTCTGGCTGGGTGTAGTATTCTAGGTAAAGCATTCATTTCATTGAGTTTTGTCACTATATACCAGTGATAGCTAACCTTTTTGAGCTGAGTGCCCCAAACTGCCGCACAAAACCAAAGAATTTCCTCAAAAGTGCCAGCATGTCAATTAATAACAAATTATTTTCTTTTTTTTTAAAGCCAGTCAAATTGTGCAGTGGGAGGGTTATATACCAACTTTTGTGATACTAATGTTAATAAGTTCTGATAAACCACTGCCATCAGACCAGTCAATAACAAGATTTTAGTATTTCTAAAAATTATGCGGCACGCGCTGCATATCTTTATTGTGGACCTTCCTGCGTGTCAGCTGCAAGACCTTTGCGTGCCACCGCTGGCACGCGTGCCACAGGTTCACCATCGAGGCTATATACCATCACCTCCTTCTGACCTTGAGGGTTTCTTGTGACAGGTCTGCTGTAAATCTTAAGAATGCTCCTTTGAATGTAATTTGCCTCTTTTTTTTTTTTTTTTTTGGTTTTTGGGCCACACCCGGGGTGCTCAGGGGTTACTCCTGGCTGTCTGCTCAGAAATAGCTCCTGGCAGGCACGGGGGACCATATGGGACACCGGGATTCGAACCAACCAGCTTTGGTCCTGGATCGGCTGCTTGCAAGGCAAACGCCGCTGTGCTATCTCTCCGGGCCCGTAATTTGCCTCTTGATCTTGCTGCTTTCAGTATTTTATCCCTATTTGTGAGATTCGTCATTGCATCTAGGATGTGTCTTGGGATGCTTTTCTTCTGGTCTCTTTTAGCTGGTGGTACTCTTCTGGCATGCAGGATTTGGTTGCTGTATGTCTTTATCTCTGGGAGTTTCTCTGTAATGATATTCTTGACTGTTGATTCTTCCTGGGTCATTGGGACTCCAATGATTCTTAAAACGTTTCTGTTGAATTTATCGAACATTTCTATTTTCATCTGTTCAAAATCTGAGTGTTTTTTCCATCGTCTGATCATTTGCTTTGAGATTCTTTTCCAATCTCTTCTGCTGTATGGAGTTATTATGCATCACATCTTCCAGCTCACTAATTCTGTCTTCAGCTGCTGTTACTGTATTGGAGAGGCTTTCCACAGAGTTTTTCATTTCCTCTACTGCGTTTTTCAGTCCCGTTATTTCAGTTTGAAGTTTTCTGATTTCTATAGTTGTGGTCTGTTCAAATCAATCTATGCTTTCTTTGAGTTCTACAAACTTCCTCCATATTTCTAGTCTAAACTCCTTATCTGAGAGATTAATTAGGTGGTTGGCATTTTTTGGTTCATCAGAGCTGCCATCTTCATGCTCTATGCATGCTGTTGTCCTGCGTTGTTTCCTCATGGCCACAATAGAAGTGTGATTCTTACTCCATGTTGTGATGGGGTTCGTGTTCTATCAGAATTGCGTGGCCATGAAGTGAAGCGAAGAGGCCACGATCTTTTTTTCTTTGCTGTGTTCTTCTTTGTCATGGGGGATCCACCACTGAACTATTTAACCCACAATGTTCTGCGCTTTATATGAGAGCCATAGCAGTGATGATGATATCTGCAAACTTAGTGATGATGACAATGTCTATGCTAATACCTTCACATCAGATACAGCTGAAGCTGTTTGGACATACAGATGTGGAGGCATATAGTTTTGAAGGATTTTAACCATTATGATTTAGTTTCATTACCTGTTAAGCTATGGTTTTCTGCATTTTATTTGAAGTTTTAAAGTTACTGTTGCTAGTTTACAGTTTTTCTTTAGCAATAAATATTGAAAAACATTTAATCTACTGATTCCTCATTATTATAATAGTTTTAGGTATATATTTTTATTTTTGAAATTTACCAGTGGCTGCTGCATTTTCAACCTCAGCTTATACTCGAGTCACTAAGCTTTCCCAGTTTTTAGGGTAATATACTCGAGTATATAAGGTAGTTACAAAGCTGTTAGTGGTTGTTTCAGTTCAACACTCATCCTTTACCAATGCACATTTCCCACCACCAAGTCTCCAGTTTCTCTCTCATCACGCAACTAAACCTGCTTCTATAGCAGAATTTCTTTTATTGCTCTCTCTCCTTAAAAATAAGAAAGAGGGGGGCCGGGAAGGTGGCGCTAAAGGTAAGGTGTCTGCCTTGCAAGCGCTAGCGTAGGATGGACCGCGGTTCGATCCCCCGGTGTCCCATATGGTCCCCCCAAGCCAGGGGCGATTTCTGAGCACATAGCCAGGAGTAATCCCTGAGCGTCAAATGGGTGTGGCCCAAAAACCAAAAAAAAAAAAAAAGAGGGGCTGGAGCAAAAGTGCAGCAGTATAAATTTTGCCTTGCATGTAGCTTATCCAGGACAGACCTCAGTTGGATCTCCCATGCCCCATATGGTCCCCCAAGCCAGGAGAAATTTCTGAGCGTATAGCCAGAGTAACCCTGAGAGTCACCAGGTGTAGCCCAAAAACCAAAAAGAAAGAAAAAATACTTAATATAGATTTTTTTTTCCAGTTTTTCAGGTCACACCTGTTTGATGCTCAGGGGTTACTCCTGGCTAAGCGCTCAGAAATTGCCCCTGGCTTGGGGGGACCATATGGGACGCCGGGGGATCAAACCTCTGTCGTGCGCTTGCAAGGCAGACACCTTACCTCTAGCGCCACCTCGCCAGCCCCTTAATATAGATTTTTACATATAGGATTTAGAACCATGAAATTAGTTATCTTAATGATTAAAATATTAATATACAAGACTTTAATGTTTCAATTAATTAAGTTCAATATAGAAAAAAGTTGGAAATTGAATTTTAACTACTAAAGCAAAAGGAACTTTTGGTATTTTCCTCCATTTTGATCATTATCAACCTATCTAAAAATATAATAAATGCAGTTTTACGTAAAGAGTTAGAAATAATTTTTAAGTCAAGTGTTCTACAAATGAGCCACATCATCAGCTCTCTCATAGGATCTATTATTTTTGTGGGGTATTTTTGTTTGTTTTGGGTTCGCACCCTGTTGTGCTCAGGAGCTAGTCCTGGTTCTATGGTGAGGGCTCACTCCTGGCAGTACTCAAGAGACCAGTGACCAAACCAGGGTTGGTCACGTGAAAGAACCTTAACTGCTGTACTCTCTCTCCAGCCGTTAATATGGCTCTTAATTTATCATCTAAAATACCTTTTGTAGCTTCTGGTTAATATCTCCTTTGGCTGTAATCTTAACTTGAAATTCTGCCTCATATTCTTCATCCATGTATCGCCGACGTTTGGACTGCACATTGTCCATGTCCTCTGATTTAGAACGCTTTCTTCTGGAAAACTCACCTAACAACAAAAACCATGATGTTGATAAAATGTTTACAGATCTTAATTTCCACACTCCAGCTTTAATACGATACTATTTTTAGTGAGCACAATAACATCATTAGTTATTTTATGACCTACATTTAAAATTAGAAAAGCAGATAGTCTTGCATGTTCCTGACCCTGTTCAATTCCCAGCACTTAAGGTTTCCTAAGCACCACCAGTGGTGATCAGTAAGCAGAGACAATACTAATCCCTGCCCCTTTCCTGAAGTAGCCCAAAATCCAAAACAAAACAAAAAAAAGGAAAAAAGAAAAGCTGATAAAAAGCATTGAGCTTAAAATTTTTAATTATTTTTAATTAGTCAAATAAGAATTTACTATTGGAAATGGAGAGATAGTACAGCAAGTTGGGCATTTGACCACACAAATATGACCAAGCAAATCCAGCATAACATATGATCCCTATAGAGTCAAGTATATGCCCTGAGCACTCCTAGGTGTGGCCTTCATATAGACAAAAAAAAAAGGGGGGGGGGCTTACTAGTAAGTAAGAAGTAAATATACAATGTGAACATGTGACACAATACTCATTACTTAACATTTTATAATGAGCTGGAAAATAGACTAACAATATGATATTAGAAATCACCTTACATTCATTCCTTTTACTGTATGAATATTTTTTTACTCATGAATTTTCTCTCAAAGTACTCATTCTCATGTCAAAGATTTCTAATAACTGTACAGATGTATAGTTTTGTTCCTCAATGATCTTTTCCTTTGATAAATTTAAGAAAATTATTGATAAATCAACAGTCTCCGGAAGATAAGTCACTAACATATCCTAAGTAAATCTCAAATATAGAAAAGTAATATTCATACTGTTATTAAAAAAAATCCAAGTTGAGTGTGGGGGTCGGGAAATGGTTGACAAAAGGCTGGAGCATATGATCTGCATATAGGAGCAAAATATAAACCCCACAAGGAGAGTTGATGCACCACTCAGAAAAACAAGTAAATTTTGTAAAAAAAAAAGAAAAGAAAAGAAAAGAAAAGATCATAATGTTCTATTACAAAGTTATAATTTTGTCTGGTTCCTGGTTCCATTAGTTTCTCTTCCCGTGAAGCTTAAGAACTCTAAACTTACTGAGACCTCTTTCCATTGACTTATATCACCCTTGACAAAACCCTTTAAGACCTATACTCTAAAGATGTATCTAAAACAATTTCTTTCAGCACATTATTAAGCTATAGACTATTATTAAATGATAAACATTATTAAATTATTAAACTATCAGCATATTATTAAGTAAAATTTACTCTTATGGCATTATCAAAATTAAAAATATGACTATAAACATTACAAAGATTATTGAGTTAGTCATCAACATACTTATTTAACTGTGACTTACTTAAGCTGCAAAATTCAATCATCTCATGACAGAAAAGTTCAGAAAAAATAGAGAAAAAAGTCTAAAAAACAAATATTTTTCAAAACAAGTTTATTTGTATATGCTTACTTTTCTCAAAAGGTCTTTCATCTTCATGTATTACTTGTTCTTCTTCCTCAGACTTCCTGTCCTTTTCATTACTTTCTACTTCTACGAAAACAAGAAAGAAATATCTTATATTAATAAAAGCTCATTATAAAGAACTTTCTTTTTGGTTTTTGGGCCACACCAGGTGACACTCAGGGGTTACTCCTGGCTATGTGCTCAGAATGGCTTGGGGGACTATATGGGATGCCAGGGATCAAACCGAGGACGACCTGGGTTAGCTGCATGCAAGGCAAACACCCTCCTGCTGCACTACTACTCCAGCCCCAATATAAAGCATATTTTTAATATAACAATCTAGTTAATAATCTATTTAAAAAAATAAAAGTTTGAAATGTGCAACATGATAAATAAAAATGGAGCATTAACTGGCAGAAATGACCAGTCAATGCACAATAAACTAAAGAGCACACGGGAAAAGTTGATATCATGATTTAATTTAAGTAGGTTTGTGAGAAGGGATACTTCAGGCAGTGCTCAGCGCATACTCAAGGCTCTGTGCTCAGAGACCATCCAAGCAGTGCTCTGGGGATAGAATCCTGCCTCTCTGGACATGGAGTGCCAGGTGATAGAACCCATGTCTATAAAGCAAGTGCCTTAACCTGTTGTACTATCTCTTCAGCTCTACCCAATAGTCCAATTTTAAAACAAAGAATTTCCATTATTTTCTATTACCAAGAGATTAATAAAAGGCAAAATGATTATAAAGCACTTAGATTCCTCTATAGTTTTTATTAAAACCAAAAGGGTGATAGAAGTAATTGGGAGGGGCGCACACCTGGCAGGCTCGGGGACCACATGGGATGCTGGAGATGAAACTTGGGTCTGCTGCATGCAAGGCAAGCACCCTCCCAGCTGTGCTATCCCTCCAGCCCCAAAAGTCACAACAACTTTTAAAATTACAAATGATTATAAAGTTCAAAACACCTAATATTTTTTAGGTGCAAAGCAGGTTAAATCACAAAGTTATTTAATGGTTTAGGATAGTTCATACAAAAAGGAATGGGAATGCTCTCCGGTTAATTGGCTCCCCAACAATTTGTTATATTTCATCGGTCTTTATGATCCAAATTAATTGAGCATCCACAGGGTACATAGTACTATAAAAAAAAATTAGTATTCCTTCTCTAAATACCAGGATTTTAATGACAAGAACTGAAGTTTATGTCAAGGCTGAAAATTTTTAAGCAGCCTTACTGTAAAAATAGGCAATAGACTATGAACCTCTAAGGCAATTACAAATTTTTCGTACCTAGATAAAAACTAAAAAACAAACAAAAAAACTATAAAGAAACCGGAGACAATACAGCAGGTTAAGGTGCTTGCCTTATACATGGCTGGCCCTGATATATGATCCTGTGGGGTGTGGCCCTGAAACAAAAAACCATAAAAGTACTTTTTTAAAAGAAAAAGAATACATCATAAAGATTACAAAAAACAATTGTTTTGTTTTAACTATTTTTTTTGGTTTGATTTTTGGGCCACACCTTGTGATGCTCAGGGGTTACTCCTGGCTATGCGCTCAGAAATTGCTACTGGCTTGGGGAACCATATGGGGCGCCAGGGGATCCGCGTGCAAGGCAAACACCCTACTGCTGCACCATCCCTCCAGCCTGTTTTTAACTTTTTTTCTTTTTTGTAGGGGATAGCACGCATGCAGTCCCCCACTACCATAAATTACACAGTCGAGCTTCACACATTTGGGGAAATCACAGAGGTCAGCACTCACGGAGTGCAATGGATGAGCCTCACCCTGGAGAAACCACCTTCATGATCATGGAATCGCCCCTGCCAGGTAAGTATTGTTTTTAACTTTTTAAAAAATTTAGCCACCATAAAATTAGTTATTCATGATTATGTTTCAGGCACACAGTATTTCAACACGATCCCTTCACTAGCACCTACTTCCTTTTATCAATGCCCCACCCCCACCCCCTAAAACAATTCTTAAAAGTCTAAAACTAATGAATAATAGAAAGTAAGCTTTCCATTTACACCATCTGGATCAATAGAAACATTTTTGTGTATTTCTTGGTTGAGTCACGTCCTTGGCACCTCATTAGAAAATGTGTATTAAGATCTCATCCCACAGGGCTGGAGCAGTGGCGCTAGAGGTAAGGCCTTGCAAGTGCTAGCCTAGGATGGACCAAGATTCGATCGCCGAGTGTCCCATATGGTTCCCCCAAGCTAGGATCGATTTCTGAGTGCATAGCCAGGAGTAACTCCTGAGCGTCAATGGTGTGGCCCAAAAACAAACAAGCAAACAAAAAAAGATCTCATCTTTCAATTCCAATTTTATAAAATGAAAATAACTTTCCTCCATTATTCATCACAAACTTCATTATGGAATATTTTTTTAAGTAACAGGTTTCCAAATCTTCCCAAACTTTTTTGTTTGTTTGGGTTTTTGAATTACACCTGGTAGTACTCAGGGCTTACTTCTGGCTCTGTCCTTAGGAATTTACTCCTAGCAGTGCTCAATGGACTCTATGGGATGTCAAGGACAGAACCTGGATCAGCCACGTGCAAGGCAAACACCCTACTCACTGTATTATGGCTCTACCCCCTAACTTTATTTTAATACGAAAATGTGACTTCTGAGTTTTAGTCACAGAATTTCCAGAGACACATGTGTAATGGGGTTGTTTGAATGAAAATTTACATAGTCTTTAATGAATCAACATACCCCTCAAAACAAATTTTTTGTGTTAGCAATATGTAAGAGAGATCATACAGAACACAGTAGAGCTCACTGGTCTGATTGGGCCTGACTCTCATATATGTTGGTTTCCTTTCCTCTCACAGGTATATCAAGCTGAGATTGAGATTAATGTTTCAACTCAATAACTTCCTCTATCACTCAAGTCCTGTTGGCTTAGAAGATATGACTAAACTCTCAACACATTAAAATTCTTTTTGGGCGGGGCCCGGAGAGATAGCACAGCGGCATTTGCCTTGCAAGCAGCCGACCCAGGACCTAAGGTGGTTAGTTCGAATCCCAGTGTCCCATATGGTCCCCCGTGCCTGCCAGGAGCTATTTCTGAGCAGACAGCCAGAAGTAACCCCTGAGCGATGCCGGTTGTGGCCCAAAAACCAAAATAATAATAATAATAATAATAATAATAATAATTCTTGTTGGGATTTTGGAACAATTCATATTGATGCACCAATTTTATTTAACAAAAAAATTCTGGATTAAAAGAGTTATTAACAGGTTCAACAGAAGGAAAGATTCTTTTTTATTGTTTCAGGCCATACTCAGCTGTATTCAGGGCTTACTCCCATTCTTGTCCTAAGAATCACTTCTGACAGACATTAGGGGACCTTATGATGTGCTGGGAATTGAACCAAGTTTGGCTCTATGCAGGGCAAGTGACTTACCCCTGCACAATCATCTCTCCAGCCCAAAAGGTGAGATTCTTTCCGCACGCGCGTGTACGTGTGTGTGTGTGTGTGTGTGTGTGTGTGTGTGTGTGTTTACACACATACGTATGTGGTGATCATTTACCTCAAACCAGAATAATAATCAAAGAGCCACAAAGAAATCTTTTATATAAAATTAAGTAGTTCGTTATCAATGAAACTCAACCAAAACTGTACCTATCTTTTTTTAAAATACAATGTCTTTTTTTGTAGTCTTTTCCTGCTATAACTCTTCTGTTCTTGAGGACTGCCACATTACAAGTGTATTTTCATATACACTTACACTTCTATGTGGTATCTTTCAACCAGACTAAAAAATAAACTAAAATTAGGAGAATTCCATTTTGCAGAGTGGTAACTCTAAAGCTTCTAGAAACTACTGAGACAAAATAAATGTTTGATATCTATCTTATGACCTATTTTTAACAAGATTCCTTTAAATAAAGATTGAAAAAGTCTGTTGTATAGGTTAAGAAAACAAATTTTCTTTAGGGAGCTAGTTTTCCATTTTCATTAGTTCATGAAAATTGAGTTAATAAAATGCTTGCTTTCACACTACTCGCAATATCTAAGATCTGGAAACAATACGAGTGCCAAGAAGAAATGAATGGATAAATAAACTATGGCATGGCTACACAATGGAGTATTACTCAGATATAAAATGCCTGAATTCAATACCTTAAACATAACTGTGAAAGACTTCAATTCACATTGGTCTCAATAAAAATTATTAAGAATATATAAAAATGGCCCAGAGAGATAGCACAGCGGTGTTTGCCTTGCAAGGTGGTTGGTTCAAATCCTGGTGTCCCATATGGTCCCCCCGTGCCTGCCAGGAGCTATTTCTGAGCAGACAGCCAGGAGTAACCGCTGAGCAACGCCGGGTGTGGCCCAAAAATAAAAAATAAAAAAATAAAAAGAAGAATATATAAAAATAAAATGAAATCCTGTAATTTGTGGCAACTAAATAAAACTAAGGGATGTTGGGGCCAGAGCAGTAGTGCAGTGGTAGGGCATTTGCCTTGCATGCAGGTGACCCAGGACGGGCCTAGGTTGGTTCGATCCCCAGCGTCCTGTATGGTCCTCCAAGCTAAGAGTGATTTCTTAGTGCAGAGCCAGGAGTAACCCCTGAGTGTCACCGGGTGTGAGTCCAAAACCAAAAACAAACAAACAAAACCTAGGAGATGTCATGCAGAGTAATGTGAATCAAAGGGAAGGCAAATACTGAATTCTCTCTCTCACATGTGGAGTATAAAGAATCATAGTAAAATAATAACAAATAATTCTTAGCATTTATAAATAAATGGCTACTGACTATATGAATTTACTAAGACAAAATGAATGTACTAAGTGTGGGGAGCAAGAATGTCTCCAGTGATAGAGCTCTGGATTCTAACACTTTGGCAGTAGGCGTAGAGTAGCCAGGCTGGATTCCTGAAACAATACTGCCAATTACAATGCTGAAATGCAAACATATTTGCTTTACATCAGGGATTGATGAACTTTTCTTTTACCTAGTCTTACCCTGTGGTCTCTCAACTTTTCTTTCTGTTCTCATCCTTTTGATTCCACTGTAAATCAATGGTTAAAAATAATTTTGTTTTGTTTTGTTTTTTTGGGCCACACCCGGTGACACTCAGGGGCTACTCCTGGCTATGTGCTCAGAAATCGCTCCTGGCTTGGGGGACCATATGGGACGCCAGGGGATTGAACTGCAGTCCGTCTTAGGTCAGCAAATGCCCTACCGCTGCACTACCACTCCGGCCCCCAAACTATTTATTTTTAAAGGGGGAGGTTGTATTCTAATAAAACTGGCAAAAACTGACCAGTTTCTCACTCCCCTGACAAAGACTATAGATAAAATATAAATTGCCAGTAAACATAAAATTCCTAACCTCATATAAGCGAGTAAACATTACACTAGGTGTGACCCCCCCCCCAAAAAAAATTGTGGCACAAAGTAAAATGTATAAACTAATTAAATAAGATTATGACTTTGGTTTGATTTGGGGCCACACCCATAGGTGTTCAGGATTTACTCCTGGCTCTGTGCTCAGGGCTCACTTTTGCAGGTTTCAGAGGAACCATACAAATTGCCAGAAATCAAACCCCGTTGTCCGTGTGCAAGGCAAGCATCCTATCCACTGTACTATCGTTCCAGTCCCTAATTATGACTTTCTTGTATGGAAAATAAAAAGATTCTTTTAAGAACTTGCCTAATATCACTATATAAATTCTTACTGAAGGAGTGAATTTTTCATCACTCTTTAAAGGAGGTGACCTGGGTTGTAACTCAGTAGTAGAGCATATTTTGACTCCATGGAGGTTTGACTCCCAGCATCATACAAAATAAAATAAAGTGTATTACTGCCTTTCCCGGCATCCCATATGGTCCCCTGAACCTGCCAGGAGCGATTTCTGAGTGTAGAACCCTGAGCGCTGCCGGGTGTGACCCAAAAACTGAAAAAACATAAATAAAAAATAAAAATGTAAGTTTGTGGATGGAGCAATCAACAGGCTGAATGCATGGTTTATATGCAAGAATGGAGCAGGGGTCTCAAACTCAATTTACCTGGGGGCCACAGGAGGCAAAGTCGGGGTGATCCTTGAGTGCAAAGTCAGTAGTAAGCCTTGAACATTGGGGGGGGGGGGGGTGTGTGACCCAAACAACTAAAACAAAACAAAACAAAAAAAGATTCCTCTAGGGCAGGACCACAAAATGTTGTGCGGAGGGCTGTTTGAGGCCCGAGTTTGAGACCCCTGGACTAACGTATAGACAGCACAACATGGAGCCCTGAGAGAACCTGAGCATAGTCAAGAGCAGAGAGCCTTCCAAAGGCTATGTGAGTTGGGCACCTGGGGCACCAAAAGAAAACAAAATTTAAGTTTTATTATTTTATTCTCCCAAAATCACCTGATGGCTCCCAACTGTATCAGAATGCTTTAGCCTTAAAACAAAGGTTTTCCATGATATACTTTTCACTTATCATCAATGATTTACTCCACAAACATTTAGTAAGCACTATGACCAAACTATTTTATTTATTTTGGTTTATTTGGTTTTTGAGTCAACCCAGTGGTGCTCAGGGGTTACTCTGGACAGGCATGGGGGCCCATATGGGATGCCAGGATTCGAACAGGGGTCCGTCCTGTGTTGGCCATGTGCAAGGCAAACACCTTACCGCTGTGTTATTGCTCTGGCCCCTGTGACCAAACTATTATTTTGGTCCAGCAGTCTTATCTCTAGCCTAGTTAAGGAGCATGTTTTCTACATATTTTATCTACCTACCATCACTTCCTTAAGGTAAATGAAAGAATAGAAATTGCAATTTCTATTCACAATTGTGAAGTTCAGAATCTATGAAGTTTAAAAGACCCTTCTTGTCACAATCACTTTAAACATCTTCTAAAACTAAAATAAATGTATTACTTTATTAGAATGTCTTTTAAGCAGTTTATTAATACTAATAAAAATCTTGAAATTTTTTTTAAATTGTGGCTAACCTGGAGAGCATGTCTCACTTTGTGATATAACTTCAGACTCATCTTTTTCTCCCGAAATATCTTCTTCATCAGAAAGTACCAAAAAGGCTTCTTTAGGCAAACTCTCACTACTTTCTTGTTTAGATGGTGAACCAAAAGAACCTTCCATCTTCTCTTCCATATCTGGGCTTGTCTCATCAATTGGAAGGAGAGAAGTTTTAGAAAAGCAAATAAGTTCAGTAGGGGCAAGCTTTTCCAAAATAGGAATAATTTCATCTGTCTCCATTGAATCTGAACTTTGTAAAATACTCTCATTCTTATCATCTTTTGTAGCATTTTCACTAACAGTATCTATTGGGTCCGTAGAGTTTTCATCTTCATTCTTTTCATTCTGGTCAACTTCCATACTGCTAGATATAGCCTCCTCTCCAAGAGCAGGCTTTACCTCAGTGTCTTCCTCCACCTTCTTTTCATTATCAGGAGATATATTTGAACAAATAATTTTATCATCTGTTTCTAGAGTTTCTTCATCAGCATCAATAGTACCATCAGTTTTATTTTTGTCATTAAGTGTCAAAACTTGGTCTATCTTCTCATGATCTGCATCTTGGTCAAGAACATCATCATCTTTATTGCTATTCGATTCTGTACTGTCTGTTTCAGGAACTGGTTCACAAACTGGTCCAGAACTTGATTCAAAGGTAGATTCAAAGGCAGATTCAGGAGCTGCTTCATCAGAAGTCACAGGTTGATCAGAAGCTCGCTCCCCAAGGGTCTGCTCCTCAGAAGCTGGCTCCTCAGAGGGTGAATCCCCAGAGGTTAAATCCCCAGAGGCCACATCCCCAGATCTCACATCCTCAGAAGATGGAGCATCAGCAGAAAGTGCTTGAGAAGCCTGATCACCAGAGGTTGAATCATCAGAAACTGGACCACTGGAGGCTGAGTCACCAGAGCCTGAGTCACCAGGGACCAGATCACCGACGACATGTTCACCAGTAGCTTGTTCACTGGACAGTCCATCACCAGACACGGGCTCACCAGAGCCTGATTCGCCAGATGCAGAACCACCAGAGACAGGTTCATCAGAGACAGGATCACTGGAGACAGGATCACCGGAGACAGAATCACTAGAAGTTAATACTTCAGGGGCCAGATCTCCAGAGTCTGAATCTCCAGAGGCCTGATCAACAGCAGCTGGCTCTCCAGAGACCAGCTCTCCAGAGGTGGGATCTCCAGCAGCCAAATCACTGGAGGACGGATCGCCAGAAGCTGGTTCCACAGTCACTTGAGGGGCTGATTCAGAAGTTTTATCAAGAGAAGATAAAGGCTCACAATTTAAATCTCATCCCTGCTTGTTTTTTTACATTAACAGTTAAGGTGCAAGGTGTTTCTTTCCTTTCTGCTTTATTTTTTTCAGGTTCAAAACAAAGCTCATCAATGCCATTCACCTCTTCTTTGTCATTAACACAATCAATATTTTCCAAAGGTGAAGTTGGGTCCAAATCTCCATTTTCATGGTTACCATTTAATAACTTGACATCAGTTTTCAATAATTCTTCTTTGACCTTATACACTACTTCAAGTTGCTGACGATCACTCACTCTCATTGTTTTCCGAGCTTTAAAAACTTTCTTCTGAGGTTCTTCTATATTGTCCATTTTGATTCTTTAAAAACGAAAGAGAGTGAGTTTAATAATTGAAACAGAAGCCATCCTCATTATAACATAAACTGATCACATAAGCAAGCAGCAATTTACATAATTTTAAGATAAAGTAAAATAACCCTTGCTGTGTGGTCATTTTCATATTTATTGGGTATAATATCCAATAAATACAAATATATTTCAATACAAAAAAGTTACAGCAGGCCCGGAGAGATAGCACAGCAGCGTTTGCCTTGCAAGCAGCCTGATCCAGAACCAAAGGTGGCTGGTTCAAATCCCGCTGTCCCATATGGTCCCCCGTGCCTGCCAGGAGCTATTTCTGAGCAGACAGCCAGGAGTAACCCCTGAGCACTGCCAGGTGTGGCCCAAAAAATAAATAAATAAATAAAAAGGTAGTTTACTTTCTAGCTCTCATTCTTAATAACCTAGTAGACTCAAGGTCTAGAAAAAATATATAAACATTTCCCCCAAAAGTAAATCTAGCAAGTAAATACATGCGGAAAGAAAAATAATCTTAAAGTAAAGGGGTAAGGGTTGGGCTTTATCTCCTTAGGGACAAGAGGATAGCACAGTGTCTAGTGAGTGTGGCCCAATTGGCGTTCAATTCCCAATACCACATGTCTCCCCTAACCTCTCCCACTTCCAGTATCCACCAGGTGCAGCTCTAGAAGCTTCAACGTTGCCAGAGTAATCCCTGAATTGGAAGGGCCTTAGAAACATAGCATGCTAATCCTTGCATTCAACTCCAAGCATGTTGGATTTGGTTGTGAAACACGACAGAGATTTCTGGGCTTCCTGAGCGCTAATTGGGTAGCCCAAAAAATAAATAAACGTTAAAGAGGGAAAGAAAAAAAAAAAACAAAAAAAAAACGAGATAAGACAAAAAAGAATTAAGGAACATGTGATTATGTTTATAAGCAGGGCTATCTAGAAAAAGGAAATACTAAATCTCTATACACATATACTTGCTAGTAAAATATCTGAAAAGAATTGTATCTAGAAAATATAAAATATTTATAATTGAATCTAAAACATATTATAAATGGTATTTGGAGTAAAGCAACAAAAATATAACTTAAATAGTAAACATTATAAAATTGTGTGAGGTCCCTTATCATACAGCCTACCTAGGATGGACGGTGGTTCGAATCCTGGCATCCATATGGTCCCTGTTGCTGCCAGGTGGCTATTTCTGAGTGGCAGAGCCAGCAGTAACCCCTGAGTGCTATACTGGGTGTGGACCCCCCAAAAAAAACAAAAACAAATAAACCATAAAATGGGGGAGAATGGAACTGGGAGAATAGCACAACAGATCAGGGCACTTTGCCTTGGTACCTGGCCATCCCAGATTTGATTCCCAAAATCACATATGGTCCCCACATACCTGCAGGAGTGATTTCTGAGTCTGGAATCAGGAATAACCTGAGTTGCCTCTGGTTGTAGCCCAAGAACTAAAAAAACTTCAACATGATACTCAGCAATTGCCTAGTAATTCAGGAAATGCAAGACAAAGTCATACTAAAAGAATACTTAAATACATCTGGATAATTAAAATAACATAATAACTGACAAGAACATGAATATTTGGGGGGCTTTACAAAATGCTGTTGGAACCTATAAAATGGTACAACTACTTTAGAAAACAATCTGGAATGTCTCATCATGTTAAGCATTAATTTTCAATCAGTCCTTTTTTATAATGCAGGAGCGTAAAGCTATCAATTTCCCTCTAAATACTGCTTTAAGCTGCATCTTATATTTTTGGTGTGTCCTATTTTCATTGTTGTGATCAAATTTCTTGTCATTTCTATCTTGATTTCTTCATCTGAGTTAAATTTCTTGAAAATGATGATGCAATATGATCATGAGAAATGCTTTTTTTTTTTTACAAAGGCAGGCAGGATAAATGGCTCAAAGGCAAGAGAACATGCTATGCACCATATGGTGCCACCCATCACTGCACAAATCTCAGACGTGGTACAACCCATGAGCTCTATTTTTTGGAGAAAAAAATTATTTTCTCTCTCTTTTTTTTTTTGGCCTCAAACCAAAAACAAACCCCCAAAACTAAAAAAAGAAAGCAAAAAAAGGGTTGATTTATAGTTTGTTTGTTTTTTAAAGTAGACTGTGAGGTGAGTCAGATCCAACCAAGAGGTCTGTTCTTTTAATGAATTATCCAGTATTTCAGAAAACGTGACCTTACTGGATAGTGTCTTTGCATGGGGCAATCAAGTTAAAATAAAGTTATTAAAGTGAGTCTAATGTAAGACATGTCTTTTACTAAGAGAAATATCTTAGATTTGCATGAGAACACCACAAGCCATACTTACGAGAGGTATGGCAGAAATCCTTGCTTAGAATGGCCCTATCAAAATCTTGATGCTGAACTTCTACCTCAACTATGAAACAATAGTTGTTATGAAGGAAAAAAATTAAAGCAACTTGATTTACCATAAAAACAGAACACAGGTAAAAATAAACAAAAGACAATTATCACTCATCTATCAAAATTTAACACTGACTCTGAAAACTCTAAAAAAGGAGAATAACTGAATCTAAAGGTTATCTGCAAAGGGAAATATAGATACTATAATGGTCAGAACCAAGACAACATCACTTTCTATATTAATGTCAGGCCAATGCTTTATGACAAACAGAAGAAAAAGAGAATATGAGAAAGACAATGCTGAGTACACACATCAGGAATATTGTTTTACGTTTGTATGTTTTACAATCACCATTATTAGTATATAAAATGCCATACTATGTCTGAAGAAAATGCAGTCTCACATCTGAGAACTTATCTGAAATACAGATAAGCTTTCCCCCCCCCCCCACATTGAGGTTTCTTATATCACTGCAACAAATAAAAACCTCAATGTGTTCAGTTACAAGTAAGATCCTAGTGTTTCACTGTTCCTTTGTTGGAAGCAATGGCCCTACCAATTTGCTGGAGGCCAATACAGGTTGAGGAACTATCACCGCAGCACAGTACTTATAAACTGTGGAACATATCACATAAATTCATTCACTTTAAAACAGTCAAATTTCCCAGACCTTTTACTGTAAGAAACTGTGAAAAACTAAAAAAAAAAAAAAAATCATGCTTTCAACTGAACCAAACCTTGAATGCAAAATTATAATAAGCTGGATCTGGAGAGAGAGTCCAGTTGGTAGGGCAGTTGCCTTGCATACAGTTAACCAGGGTTCAGTCCCAATATCCCATATGATCCTCTCAGAACCACTAATAGTGATTGAGTGCAGAGCCAGGAGTAACCCCTGGGGTGAAGTCCAAAACCAAAATAAATAAATAAAATTATCATAGGTCCTATTTTAATAGTTTTACTAATTTAAAATTTAAATTTAAGTCTCCCCAGACCCCTCCACAAAGAGAAAATATAATACAAATACAGTAGTCACACTCTTTGCTGACACCAAACTTACAAAATAATAAAATTTATAACAGATTTATGGATCACTTTTAAATATTAAATACTTAGCTGCAATTCATTAGAATGTTCTCTTAATTATAGGATATTTTTTCTTAACCTCATAATATTCACATTTTCAGCTGTTATATTAACAGGTATACTGAAAGTCAAATGCAAAAATAGTTTTATAATTTTTACCTAAGACCATAAATCCTGAAGAAACATGGGCTTAAATTCTAGTTTTCCCATGTACTTATTATGAGAGAACAGGGTAAGTTACCTAATATTTCAACATTTGTTTACAGCTACCTTCAAAAAAAGACTATCAGTGCCTGCCACAGATGTGCTGATGATTAAATGAGATTATCTATATTAAACTCTTAAAACACAGTAAACAATTATATGGGAAAATTTTTATATATGCTTAGAAAGTATCTAAGTATAAACTCGAGAATATGAAACTTAATATTTTGGGTGTTTTGTGTATGAATTACAGCAGAGTACAACTTTATGTTAAACTGCCACTAACAAAGAACATTTAGTAAGTATAATCTAAGCAAGCTGTTTTAATCAACAGAATCATCCGATGCAATAGATTAGCTATTATACAAAGAATTTCTAAATAACTACCATCTATACCCACCAGGGAGCACACTACAGCCATTTCCCAGAGCCTTTATGGGTTCTAAATATAATGAAAAACAGACAAAGCAGTAAGAAAGCATGTACAACCGGTTCAAACTGGTTCAGCCATATCTGTATAAACCAATCAGCAATAAGTGTTTTTAAAATCTGTTTTACATAAGCAAAATATATTTAAGAAATAGTCACATTAGAAATGGGTGTGTTAACTCCAAACACATTTCCATCCACGTGACTCTTATCAGTTAACAAAAAAAAACCATTTCTAAGTATTAGTTCAAATATTGTCATCTGGCTCTAAGATGTCATTTACAAACTATTCAGCAAAAAAATATTATTTTTAAGCAGGCAACACAAGAATCATGAAAGCTCTAACATGACTATAACTCATTTTCACAAGAAAAGCATTTATATTTTATAGCAGATGTCTAGTCATATCTACAAGCAAATCTATAAAATACGATGAGCTACTTTCTCCTAAAAATATTTTTAACAATATAGTCCAAAATAAGTTTCTTAAGTTCTAAATATTCAGATACAAAAATTGAGGAAATACTACCACTAGTAAAATTTGCAATACTAACAAGGGTTTCACCTTTACCAAAGGAATTTATATTTAAATAGCCAAGAAGGATGTTACCTGTACATGTAACAGTGTCTATGGCTGGGAAAAAATTTTCAAAATTTTGGTAAATTATTTATAAATAGAGCTCATTGAGTCTCTTCTTCTTAAAAGGAAACATTATTTTCTTCTCTGCTTCATTATTTTCTACCTACTCCTTTTCTTCTCTTCTACGTAAGAGATCCTAGCTATGAAACAACAAAAGGGAAGAATTACCAAAAGCTGTAATGTCTTATAGCCTACAATCTGCCTGCTCAAACTCAAGAATTTAAGAGGCTGTTCAAGAGCAGCTCACAGGCCCAGCCAATCAGACACCAGTATTCTGATTCCTGCCCAGCAACAGGAGACAGACAATAAGGTCAGAGAAACACAGTTAAAACCTGGATCCGCATTACTTCAGTGAGGTTCTTTGTCTGATAACAAGTAATCTAGAACATAATGACATAAAATCCTAATTCCACACAGTAAGTATTAAAGATTACCACAAATAAATACATTTTTCTTTTATATGCTACTTTGGCATTTAAATGCCCATTGCCACGTTCCGGAAACAAAAATTCATATTCTTGCTAGGCAATGAGCAAATAAATATTGACAATACACAAGAACACATGTATCTCTACCAATCGGTTAGAATCCACAAAATTCAATGTTAATTTCCCTTACGGGGAATCCATAACCCTTCAAGTCTGTAAAATTTTCATAATCAAAGATTTAGCCAAAATGTGTATTTTCACTTCTATTTATCATTGATAGGATATTAAAGATTCAAAAAATTAATAGTACTCTGGACCTAAAGGTTTGCTGTGGGTGACACTAAAGTGTTTTGCTGTCTACTCCACTAATGAATTAATTCATCTAATAAAACTTAAGTGTGTGGTTCTTGGCAACCTACATCATGTTATAAGAAATATTACTACACCTTTTGCTACTTAACTGCATTTCATAGAAGGTTACAAAAGGTAATGTGGGATCTACCCTACTGATGCAATAAAGCAATACAGTAAATATCGGTGTAAATTGATTGAAGGGAAATTTTTATTGTGCTACATCACTCTTTAAACATAAAATTCTAAGAATAATAAGTAGTGTTCTGTGATCAGAATATATTAGTCTCATACTCATTGTCTGATATTTTTTAAGTAAACAATTTTAAAAATAAATTTTTCCCTTCTTTTTAAATTACAGATGAGCCCTGTAATTTTTCAAACATACCTAAGAGGGAGTTTGCTGCAGCCTTACAATTAAGTTTATATAATATCCCCATAGGAAAAATATATCAGCAGCAGTCTCAATGTTTCAGTCTTGTAAGAGAAATGAAATTCACTATCTGATTGGTTCGTATCTGCATTTGCCTACAACCAATCAGACATCAGCATCAGTAACCTTCCCCAGCAACAAGGGAAGCAGATGAGGGCAAGTACTCTAGCAAGAATTCAAGTGCTAGGAATAAAAAGAAACACATTAAAAAATATAACCTCAGATACTGTTTCAATAATAGGTTTAAGCAGACTTTTTTTTAAATCAAATAAATGTCTGCAGAAACTGTTTTTAGAGAACAGCCTCAACTTAATTTATACATGGCTACACATACAAACTACATCCACAGTATGGATCCCCTATGAAATATGTTTTAAAAATAAGAAGAAAAAGGGGCCGGAGAGATAGCATGGAGGTAAGGCGTTTGCCTTTCATGCAGGAGGTCATTGGTTCGAATCCTGGCATCCCATATGGTCCCCTGTGCCTGCCAGGAGCAATTTCTGAGCCTGGAGCCAGGAATAACCCCTGAGCACTGCCGGGTGTGACCCAAAAACAAAAAACAAAACAACAACAACAACAACAAAATTAGAAGAAAAAAATAAGGGGGAAACTTGCAAAATAGTATCTAAGTTATTAAAATGTATTGATATTACTATAGTGTTTATTGGTGTTTAAGTCTTATTAAATGGGTCTTCATTACACAACAAAATTATTAGCCAACAGACCTAAGAGTGGCCTTCCCTAAAATAATAACTTTATTCTTAAGGTTCTTAGCTTTTCTAGCAATGCAACACAGCTACTGGACTTTTCAAGAACCCTATTCTCAACTGAAAGCTTTATTTTTCTTGTTCCAAGTCTCCAGAGTTTTGCAATCGTATAATGAATAATCATTGTTCATAAATACAATAATCTGTTTATTTTTACTGCCTATTAATGATACTGACAACCTTACAACGCAAATGGTTCATCTACTTTGAATACATCTATTCAAATTTAGTATAGATTTTATAATTTTTAGATTAAATACTAGAAATTTTATCATCTATGTTATTCTTTCCATAAAGCCAATATTTCCAAAGACTTTTATTAAAAATCCAACAAATATTTTCTAGAAGTTTTCTGAGTTACTCATAGTACTGGCAGTATTTAAAGATATAAAAAAAAATTCAGATACTTTGCAATATTCAATTCCAGTATGCTAAATCTCACTCAATTATGTAATAATGCTGTCTGTGGTGAAACTTGATCAGTAAAACTTGATTCAGCAAAATACAGCATAGCATGATAACATTTAACACTTCAAATAACTATCTGTCATAGATAGATAAATAACTCTTTTCTGTCAGAGAGCACACTGTAGGAACTTGAGTATACTGTTAATTTTACCACAAGTAGACATTAGTGTCTGTATACAGACATATTAGCTAGAGGAATGTAACTAGAAAGTTCCTAACTATTCAATTATCTTTTTAAAAAGCAATTTATTTGTGCATCATCTTAGCGAATAATTAGCTGGGATATCAAAACATGGAAAGCAGTATGTCCTAACTTACTTTTTTTTTTTTTTTTTTTTTGCTTTTTTGTCACACCTGGTGACACTCAGGGGTTACTCCTGGCTATATGCTCAGAAATTGCTCCTAACTCAGGGGACCATATGGGACCAAGGGATCGAACCAAGGTCCATCCTAGGTTAGCGCATGGAAGGCAAATACCCTACCGCCTGCACCACCACTCTAGCCCCCTAAAACTTACTTTTTTAAAGTAACCAATAAAGAATATAATAAGTTTGATTACCAACAATTCCTTTAAAGAAGCAGTAGCAAATCATAAACTTGAAACTTTATCAACCTCTATCAATAGATTTTGTAAACCTCTATCAAGAGTCTAAATAACGTTCGGTTAAAAATTCTAAAATAATCTACAAGGAGGAAAAAAATTACGTTAAAATTATTTCTCCAAGTATATTTTGGAACTTGTTCTCCAACATACTCAAGTTAAGACTAGTTTAACTGATCCAAAAAATGCAGTGTTAGAATACACTTAATCAAATTATATCCTCTAAGAAAATTAGCCAGTTATCGAATGTTAATTAATAAACTGTGCGGCAATTGGCTACAATTTTTGATATTTCTTTTAGAAATTGAAGAAATCACGTAATATAAATACTAATGACAGGGGCCCGGAGAGATAGTACAGCGGTGTTTGCCTTGCAAGCAGCCAATCCAGGACCAAAGGTGGTTGGTTCGAATCCTGGTGTCCCATATGGTCGGTCCCCTGTGCCTGCCAGGAGCTGTTTCTGAGCAGACAGCCAGGAGTAACCCCTGAGCACCGCCGGGTGTGGCCCAAAAATCAAAAATCAAAACAGAAAAAAAATACTAATGACAATGCACACAGTAGGAACTTGAGTATACTGTTAATTTTACCACAAGTAGACATTAGTGTCTGTATACATACACATTAGCTATAGGAGTGTAACTAGAAGGTTCCTAACTATTCAATTATTTTTTTAAAAAAAGCAATTTATTTGTGCATCATCTTAGCAAATAAGAGAACTTACTCAACACACTAGAAAAGGATTTCCCAAAAAAGAGTATTTAGGAAAAAAAGGCCACAGCCTAACAACACAATAATGAAAAACAAAAAGCTCTAAGAGGAACAAGACAAAATGTCTGTTCTTACCACTGCTATTCAGCATATAGGTTCTTGAACAATTTTACAGAAAATGAAACATAAAGGTCACTCAACTGGAAAGAAAAACAATACAAAACTATATGCAGATGAAAAGTCTTATGTACAGAAAATCAAGAGTAAACTAAAATTTGGTAAGACTAGTGTGTTTAAAAATTGTAAGTTGCCTGTTGTATTTCTGTACGTGTCCAAAATAGTATTAAAAAACAAAATGCATTTATAATTGTACAAAAATAATTTTAAAACAAAAATATCTGTAAAAACTTAATATTCTGAAAACACTGAAGAAACTAAAGCAGACCTAACTAAACAGAAAGATAGATCATACTCCAGAATTAGTAAGCTCATAATATTTAAGATATCCATAATTTCAAAACTAACCTACAGATTCAAGGCAACACTTATCCAAATCCCAGCTATTCTCTTTGAGGAAATTAGCATTATCAAGATCAATGAGACAGTACAGCTGAAAAGGCCAAAGGTTAGATCTCTGGCACCACATATGGTCCCGAGTGCCATCAGGCATGATCACTGAGCAGAGTCAGGAGTAAACCTCTAAGTACAGCTGGGTGTGGCCCCCAAAAAAGTGTAAAAAAGAGAACGTAAATACAAATCTATACAACTTCCAAATTCATATCTACATATACATATATATGACCACAAATTTACAAAGTTACAAAATTAAAACATTAGTGAATACAAGGACACTAACAAGGAAGTGAAGAAAGCTCATACAATAGGAAAAATACATCTAATTATGTATTAGAACATATTAAAAATTCAGTAAAAAAGCACAGATTAAAAATGAGCAAAACAGGGGCAGAGTGATAGAACAGGGGATAAGGAGCTTGCCTTGCATGAAGCCAGCTCCAGTTTTATCACCAGCATATGATCCCTGAATCACCACCAGGAAGTAAGAACTGACCACTGATATGAGCCAAAAAGAAAATACTAAAGAAAAGCGAGAAAAAGATTTGTATAGATCATTTCTCCAAAGATATACCAATAATAAACAGAAAAATGTTCAACATCATAGTCATCAAAGATATATAAATTATTAGAGTAAAACAGGACTTTATAGAGGGTGAAAACTTGGAACCATACCCAGCAGTGACCAGGGCTTAAATCTAGCTCTGTAATCAGGGGTTTGAGGCATGGTTTGAGGGACAGTATCTAGTGCAGGGATAGAACAGGGCTAAAGCCACATACAAGCCAAGTGTCTGAATCCCTGTACTAACTCTGCAGTCCATGATCATTTTTTAAAGGAAAGAAAATGACAAATATTAACAAGAATTTGGAATTCTTAGAGGCAGCTGATGGGACTGTCAAGCTGAATAATTGCTTTGGAAAACAATTTAGCCATTTCTCAATGAATTAAACGTAAGAACTGCCATAAGGGCCAGAGTATAGTATACAGCAGGTAGGACTCTTGCCTTGCACGCAGCCAAGGCAAGTGACCCAGGTTCAATCTCCTGCATCCCATATGGTCATCACCGAAGAACAACCAGGAGTTTTTCCTGAGTGCAGAGCCAAGAATAATTAGACCTGAGCATTGCCTCGTGAGGTCCCAGAAGCAAGCATCCCAAGCTAGCTAATGATGGATCACCAGATAGATAGCTCAGTGGTAAGGCTCTTGTTTTCATGAGGCTGACCATGGTTCAATCCCCCCAAAACTTATGTTGCCCCAAGCATCACCAACTAGTGATCCCTGAGCACAGAACCAGGACTAACATCAGAGTAAAACCAAGTGTGGTTCACAGACTAAAGGAAAAAAGGAAGCTATATATAACTTATTTTTGCAAGAGTCTATATTCACTATAATGTATCTTACCATCATTTAATGCATATCTTTTAGTATATCTTTATATTTTATACCTTTAAGTGTATCTTTTAGCAGTAATTATTATAAAAGGCTTTATAAAAAAAGAGGGGGGCTTGGGGCCAGAGTGATAGCACAGCAGTAGGAAGTTTGCCTTGCCTTGTACACAGCAGACCCAAAATGGAACCGAGTTCGATCCCCAGCATCCCATGTGGTTCCCCGAGCCTACCAAGAGTGATTTTCTGAGCACAGAACTAGGAGTAACCCCATGAGTGCCACCAGGTGTGGCCCAAAAACCAAAAAAAAGGTGGGGGAAGCTTTCATGCCTATATATATGTACTTTCTTGTCTTGGTTTGGTGCCACCTACAAAATGTGCTCTGGGCCCGGAGAGATAGCACAGGGGCGTTTGCCTTGCAAGCAGCCGATCCAGGACCAAAGGTGGTTGGTTCAAATCCCGGTGTCCCATATGGTCCCCCGTGCCTGCCAGGAGCTACTTCTGAGCAGACAGCCAGGAGTGACCCCTGAGCACCGCCGGGTGTGGCCCAAAAACAAAAAAAAAAAACAACAAAAAAAACAAAAAAAAATGTGCTCTGGTATTCAGGTATCTGCTGTATAACTCTCTGGCCCTATATAATATTTAGTGAGAATTAATTCTCATGTATTAAACAATTAAAGTGTACAATACTTGAACATCTTACAATACGTTGATGTGATACAGTTCAGAGATCACTTAACAAGGGAAAATAAGTACTTCTGCTTAATAAAAATGAGCTACATAATGTCTAAAACATAGGCCAAATTTTTAAAAAGGAATATATACAGGAACTAACATTAAAATAATTCTTAAAGGGGCCCGGAGAGATAGCACAGCGGCGTTTGCCTTGCAAGCAGCCGATCCAGGACCAAAGGTGGTTGGTTCGAATCCCGGTGTCCCATATGGTCCCCTGTGCCTGCCAGGAGCTATTTCTGAGCAGATAGCCAGGAGTAACCCCTGAGCACTGCCGGGTGTGGCCCAAAAACCAAAAAAAAAAAAAAATTCTTAAAGGAAAAGGTTACATTATTCTTAAATTCTTTAACTGAATCACCATAAGGTAGTTACTAAATTGTTCATGATTGAGTTTCAGTCATACAATGTCCAACACCCATCCCTTCACCAGTGTAGTTTCCCACCACCGAAGTCCCCATTTCTGAATGTCTGAGGCAGACATTCTCTTTGTCTCTGTCCCCACTCTCTCCCCACCTGTGTGTCTCTCTCGCTCATCTCCTCCCCCTGGCTGTTATTCTTGTAGGAGGCAACAGTGCTTACCCACACCAATTTCTATGGACCTGTAAACAAAAATGTAAGCATTTTCGAAATGGGCAGTTTCATATATAGAAGAGCTTTCTTTGGGGAGTCAAGCTGCTTAGTAACAAAAAGTAACAAATATCCCATTGCTCATAATACTGGCTCTGAAAAAGTGGGATACATAGCACTGAAAAAAAATCAATCAAATCTGACACAAGGGAGGTACCATTTTAAGCTATCATAGCTTTTTTAGTTTAATTTCCTACTTTAAAAAATAAAATACCATTTGAAAGCAATTACTTTTGCTTATTGCTACATAATGATGGAAATCCTCTTTAAAATAACAAACAAACCCCAGAGTGAGGCCCTGCAACCATCTTATCAGTTCTTTCACAAAGGCAGAACTGAAATAAAATTTACATAGTCACTGTGGTTGGCTAAAGCAAGCGAGCTTCTGTAGCCAATCAGAGAGCTAAAACCAGGGCAACCATAAGAGGAGAAATTTTAAATCTGCCTGGCAACGGTCTAAAAATAGAAACAATGTGCTAGTATGAATCCCAGAATAGATGTGAATATAACTGCAAAACTACCAGCAAAACCACATGATTTTCTTGGAGAAAAAACAAAGGTACCTTTCATTTTATCACTTAAAACATCGCGTTAGACGCATTTCTTACTAGATAATAAAGAAATATTTCTTACTAGATAACAAAGAAATAGGAATATTAACCTAAATAAAAGGTCCACTTACAAGGCCCATGCCTTTGCTCCTACTCACACTCATATGCTCAGACATATTTAAATATATGTAATTTACATGTATATGCACACACTTATTTAATAGCATTTCTCTTTTCTGAAGCAAGAGAGATAGGGCAGCAGGAAGGGAATTTGCATGTCATGGGCCAGGATTCAATCTCTGGGTCCACTGGAAAGTACAGATGGTGCGATATATGCCATAATCACCATTAAAACGAATTTGTTCTAACAGTGTCTTCCACACAGGAGGTACTCAATGTGATTGTTTTCTCAATCAAAATAATTTAGATGGGAATTAGACATCGTATGACTGAAACTCAATCGTGAACAACTTCGTAGCTGTGTATCTTATGATGATTCAATTAAATAGTTGATTTAGAATTAAAATTTAGGGGCCAGAGAAATAGCACTGTGGTAGGGCATTTGCCTTGAACGCAGCGGACTCGGGACAGACCGGTTCAATTCCCAGCATCCCATATGGTCCCCGAACATGCCAGGAACAATTTCTAAGTGAAGAGCCAGGAGTAACCCCTGGGTGAAAACGGTGTGACCCAAAAACAAACAAACAAAAAAATTAAAATTTAGAAATCCAATACATATTATTGTTCATGACAAGTGAAAGTTAAGGGAAATTTGGGGACCATATGGGACACCAGGGGGGGATCAAATCCGCTGTCAGTCCTAAGTTAGCGCATGCAAGGCAAATGCCTAGACCGCTGTGCCACCGCTCCAGCCCCATAGATTTTTTTAAGACCCCATAGATTTTTAAAGTAGCATACAGAAAGCCCCCACCAATAGGTACAAAGGTTTAATTCTAATAACAAATACTATTAGACTATAGAATCCTACTCTTTCATATTCTCAGAAAACTCAAAGATTTGTTCCTTTTATTTTTTCCATCTGAATCAAAGTAATATTGCTGATAAATGACCCTCTTAATATAGCTCATTAAATTATAACAGGTCTTTATTTTAAATTATATTTATAACAAGTCTTTATCTTTCTTCAACTGAACTTCAGAAATTACTCTTTGCTACCATGATCTCTTAGACTAAAATTTTCCCACAAAAGCATTAGAAAAATTAATATTTTTCTGGCAAGCAATGTATATGATAACCTACTTGTTTCTGACAAATGTTCAAAGATGGTTTCCCAAATCAGAAAGCTATTAACAAAACTTTATGATGTATTTTAAGAAAGTATTGAGATCCATTACCCAAAACCAAGAATTACTGTTGTTCATCTTTAGTACCTAAATTTTTTTAATCTGCACAGATCTTTCCCCAAAACACATTAGTAACTCAATCTCATTCCCCCTAATAATCCTAGTTTCTTCACCCATTTTACAAAACAGAAATCTCAGGTTCTGTTCACATCTCTTTTATTCTAATTTTTCTCTTAGTGTAATGCTACCTCGGACTGTTGTTAAAGTTTGTACGTGGTATATTAAAAAAATATTTTAAAAAATTTTAATTTAAAAAAAAAGAAAATAATTAGCTTCTTTTGGTATGCTTGTTTCACCTCTTGTTCTAAATTTCATACATAACTATAGGGAGCAAACTGATAAAAATGAAGGGGAAAGGAGGCACTAAATATGCACAAGAAAGATTGATACAAAAAAATAGAAAGAGACTGGCATTGCTTTAAATTTTTAGGTCTAAAGTTTTCCATCTATAATAAAGGAAAATTAAAACAGAAAACCTGAACGTATCCTTTAATTTGATTCTTACACAAAATTTCAATCATTTTTCTCTAAAATGCACTGCACTACTGACGAATGAAAAATGTAGGAAACATTATTCTTGTAGTCAAGTTTTCAAATGTAGCCATGTAGGGTCATGTAGGGTCAACTGTAGGGCAATTTTTAATAGACTGAAGAAACACAATGATTGACAGTACAAAAATATATCCTCATTAAAGTAGATGACTTCAAGAATATTTTGATATGAACTTGGATGAGAAATATAGGCAGTAATGCAATGTATAAATATCTTTCTACATAAATAGCTATGAATATGATAAATTCACTATTTTTCTTAATCTGCCATCTCTTCCAATAACTCTTTATTCCTAATAATCAAAAACATCCTTTCAAATGTGTGATCACAAGACTTATATAGAGGCTTCAGGCTTCCTAATCGGGTTAGTACTCCCAAGGTTTATGAGCTAGCTTTCAGAAAACTGACAGCATAATCAGTCAGACTTAAATGGGCGGAGAATAAAGGATATAGGCCTTTTTTTCCAATCTGAGTTCAATTGCACTTCTGTTCATAACCCTATTTATAATTCAGTTATATCCACAAGACTTCACAAGTAGTTGCTAAGCAACATCAACATGCTGAGTTCAGGACTATTAGAAATCTGGCTCTCTGCCACAGAAAAATATTTAACTGAGCCTAGAGCCTCCAGAATTCAAAAAAGATGAAAAGGGGAATAAATTCCAAGATAAACAATAATTACAATACACCACCAAGCAACTAGTCAAGGGTTCTCAAGTCACTTATTTTGGTGCTTCCAAATATTCATTCTATTTCTGAAACATATCTTTTATATGAAGCTAAGCTACTAAAGAATTTAAAATATGGGCCAGAGAGATAGCATGAAGGTGGGGCATTTGCCTTAAATGCAGAAAGACAGTGGTTTGAATCCCGGCATCTCATGTGGTCCCCAAGCCTGCCAGGAGCAAATTCTGAGCATAGAGCCAGGAGTAACCCAAGTGCTGCCACCAAAAACCAAAAACCAAAAAAAAAAAAAAAAAAAAATGTAAGATATGATTGGAGACATCAGAAAAAATGGCAAAAGTGAGTTAAAAAAGTTAAAAAGTTAAAAAAGACAATGTACAGGACTGGTAAAGGAGAGCTGGAGCAATACACAGTGGTTAGGGCTCTAGACTTGCGCATAGCCAAGCCAGATTTGATCCCAACATCATATATGATTCCTCAAGCACAGCCAGTAATGATCTCTGAATCATTACTCTGAGCCAGTACTAAGCCTGTGCATCACAAAAAAACTGGCGTAGGAGAGACTAAGAAAAAAGTGTAAGATATTACTAAGATTTTTCTATTTTAAATTAAACTACTAAGGCCAGGGAATAAAAAAATGACATTTTTCTTCAAATGCTTATTCCCATATTCCTTCATTAACTAAGAGAAAAATGGTCTAGCCCAAACTACACTGGTTTTCATTTTTAATCACTTCTTTTTTTTTTTTTTTTTTTTTTTTTTGGTTTTTGGGCCACACCCAGTAACGCTCAGGGGTTACTCCTGGCTATGTGCTCAGAAGTTGCTCCTGGCTTGGGGGACCATATGGGACACCGGGGGATCGAACCGCGGTCCGTCCAAGGTTAGCGCAGGCAAGGCAGGCACCTTACCTTTAGCGCCACCGCCCGGCCCCTTTTTTAATCACTTCTAAGCATATTCCGAAATGCACTGACAATCCAAAATAGTTATAAAATTAACTGTCATTTTTCAACAGAAACTGAAAAGGCATCTACTAAAAGCCAATACTCATTCACTGACAAAAAATAAAATTAAAAACAACAAAGACTGGCCCTTAAGTTAATAAAGGAACTTCAAACCAACAAGGAGCTTACTGGCATTGGCAAATTATTTAGCATCTCTAATAGTAGCATACCCATGTTCCCAGATCTAAAGACACTGAGAGTTGTCTATGTTGGTTTCATGTGTTTTGTTGCAAGAATTTCTGTATATGTGTTGTTTCTCGTTACTGTTTTTAAAGGTGCATATTTATGATCTGCATTGTGACTTGGAGATAATAAAATTTAGACTGTAAAAAAACTGCGGGGTCAGGAGCAAGAGATAGTATAGCAGGTACTAGAGCACTTGCCTCACACATGGCGAACCTAGGATCAATCCTCAGCATCCCATACAGCCTGAGCCTGCCAGAACAGAGCTCAGGGGAATTTTTGTTTGGGGAGGGAGGGGGAGGGCTTGGGAGATACAAAGAGAAGGAAACAATAACAAAATAAAATAAAATAATATTTGGAGCCAAAATATATTTTACCATAAAAATATCATTGTTTACCAAAACAATCAAATTGAAACACAAGTCAAAATGAACACTCAGGGGCTAGAGCAATAGCACAATGAGAAGGGCATTTGCCTTCTACTCAGCAGCCAACCTGAGTTCGATCCCAGGTATCCCATATAGTCCACCAACCCTACCAGAAGTGATTTCTGAGTGTAGAGCCACGCATAACCCCTGAGTACTACTGGGTATGGCCCAGAAACAAAACAAAGAAAAAGTGAACATTCAAATCAAAACACTTTTAAAATTAAAATTTCAAATACAAGTATCAAGTGCCAGTAACTAAAAAAAAATTTTTTTAACTACAAAAATAGAATTCAAGTGACATCAGACTTGTCAGCAGCAATACTGAATGCTAAAATGTAAAATTAATAAGCATAACTTAAAGTCCAGCAGGAAAGTTATTGTTAAACTAGAATTCTATTATCAGAAAAACCAGCAACTGCCAAGGAGAGAGATAACACAGTACTTCAAAGCACAGGCTTAGAAAACAGACCCTTGCTAAAGTGATTCAATAAAGATAAAAGACAGCAAAAATCCTGAAGGAAATTCTCAGAAAAGGAAAACTAGAATATCCTATGAAACAATTTATAAAACTCATAAGCAGATTATAATAGTCAACCATCTATGATCTTTAAAATAAATATTCTGGGGGCCAAAGAGATAACTCAGAGGGCTAGAGTACATGATATGCAGGTGGTAGGCCATGGTTCAATGTCCAACGCTGTTTGGTCCCCTAAGAACCACATAGAGCAATTTCCAAGCACTGAGCCAAAGAAAGCCCTTGAAGGTTCAGAACCCTTAGATAATAAATATTCTGGAATAAAAGTCCGAGATTAATGAAATGGGAGTTAATGAATTTAGAATTTGTAGACTATGTAGTAAAAATAAACTACCCATCTAAAAATAATTAAAATATTTCAAGTAGAATTATATTAAAATGTTATTATATGCAAAATATATATATATATATGCAAGAGGTATACCATACAATAAAACATCATAGAAGAGCTGAAAACAAAGGAATAGAAACTGCCAGTCTGGGCAAACACACAAAATAAGTATCAAAATATAAAAAAGCATTTAAATTGAAAATCAGGTAATGGGGAATCAAAAGGATGTTTTAGTAATATAAAATCAATTCACATATATGATATATCTAAATAATATTGCTCCAAATCACATAAAGCAAAAGCTGTTGTAAAATTTCATAAATAGGCCTAGAGAGATATTACAGCAGGTAAGGTATATGCCTTACAAGAGGACAAGCTAAATTCAATCCCTGTCACCACTTATGGTCCCCCAGAGCTCAACCATCTCAACCAGGAGTGAGTGATGAGCCCTAAGAACAGCCAATCCAAAAGAAAGAGAGAAAAAAAAAAGATAAATTCATATATGCACAAAGTAATATGAACCTTTCTGAAACCTTAATAACTTAAAAAATAAAACTTAAAAATGCACAAGACAGGGGCCAGAGAGGTAGCACAGAGGTAGGGCATTTGCCTTGCACACAGCTGACCCAGGACAGATGTAGGTTTGATCACCGGTATCCCATATGGCCCCCTACGCACAAAGCCAGGAGTAACTTGCACGGTGTGGCCAACCCCCCCAAAAGCATAAGATGGCAATCCCTGGCCATAAAAGAATAAAGCTGAATAAAGAACAGTAAAATGAAAGTATGTCCTTATACATTAAACACACACACACATTTTGTATTAAAAGGCAATGTTGAAACAATCAAAAGAATAAACAGACCACAACTAAGGAATTCAACTAAATTCCCTAGGAAATATACACATCTAGAGCCTTCAACTAAAATGAGTAAGAACACAGATTAAGAAAAACGCTAGTGAGGGGCCGGGAGAGACAGCACAGCAGTAAGGCGTTTGCCTAGCACAAGGCACAGGACAGATCTTGGTTCAAATCCCGGATCCCATATGGTTCCCCCGAGGCTACCAGGAGCAATTTCTGAGAGTAACCTGAGTGCTGCTAAGTGTGACAAAACAAACAAACAAACAAGCAAACAAAAAAAAGCAAAAGAAAAAAGCTAGTGTGGCTAGAAAGATAGCACAGTGGTAGGGTGTTTGCCTTGCAAGCAAACAACCCGGGACTGACCCAGGTTCGATCCCCAGCATCCCTTAGGATCACTCAGCCTGCCAGGTGCGATTTCTGAGCGCAAGCGCAGAGCCAGAAGTAACCGGAGTGCCACTGGGTGTGACCCAAAACAAAACAAAACAAAAAGGCTAGGAAAGACAGAAAGGAATTACAATCACAGCAAGGAATTGCCCCAAAAAAGGGCAGAAAATGTAGTAAAATATTATGCAAACAATGAAGACAAAAGCCAGTTCTTAAATAATAATTTTAATGAGAAAATACAGCAGAGAATTGAAAGCAAAGCAGTATAATTATAAATTATACCGGTGACATAATTACACTACAAATAAGGTAGGTAATACTACTGGTTCAAATACTTAGGTACATTAAAGGACAACAATGGAATTATGCAAAAAAATTGAAATAAAAAGAATTTAATTTATTTGCAAATTCAAATAAATTTGACAGTGCTGGATAGTTGGCAAAACTGCCAATGTAAAATTAAACTGCAGGAAAATAAGTATAAGGTCAAATACTATAGACAACTGTTAGTACACTATTTTGGTTCTGAAATTTATAAAGAGGGACTTCCAAAAACAGTACTGATGGGAAGAGTGGCTTAAGAAAAATCCAGAACAATGTGCTACCTGAGGAATAGCTAGGAAATGTAGAATATTTAGCCTAGGGGGAAAAAATTTAATAGCGCTCTTTAAACTGCAGATCTATCAAGCAAAAGAGACAGAAAAAAAGACATATACGTGAGGGGGATTGGGAAAAGAAAAACAAGAAACAGAAAAAAAGACATGTAAGTGAGGGGGGTTGGGAAAAGAAAAACAAGTAAAACTCCCCGCAAAGAAAGAGCAACTTATTTGCAAAGAAAGAGCAACTTATTTTCAAAGTCAAAAATGTTAATTTTGGGGGATCAGGGTGAAAGCACTGTGGGTTTGTCTTGCACACGGCCCATCTGGGTTAGATCCCCGGCATCCCATAAGTTCCCCTGAGCCTGCCAGGAGAGGTTCTTGAGCGCAGAGCCAGGAGTAACCCTTGAGCACTGCAAGTGTAGCCCCAAAATCAAACAAATGACAAAAAAGTAATTTGATCAGATGTTTAGCATTAAAAGGAACCATTTTAGGTAGAAAATCTTCTTTCCTCTGTTATTAGAAATGATGAAGCAGAAACTCCATTAATTGCCTGTCAGGATAGCAAATGGTAGGTTTCTCTAAGTAAAAAGAGAACTCACACAACCACCTGGATACATTTCAGTTTTATAATTTGACACAGATTACTGAAAATGAGTTTTGTTGTCTGAAAGGAATATAAAAGTTCAACATTCTAATTTTATGCCCTAGATTTTTTGATCATTCACATGCAACTGCAATCTTTATGCAGTAACTTATATATCAGTATTATAAACCGTTAGGTTTATATGTACACCTGAAGACCACTACTTTGTCCTACTTCCCCCACTCCTTTCTTTGCTTGACTTCCGATTCTAACAGCCAATAAATTCACTTTTTATCTAACAATTCTTTTGCCTCTTTTCGTACTTATAAGGTCAATCAGTCTCAACCATCTTCCCAACCCAACCTAGTCCTAAAATGATTCAAGGAAAGTCTTAGAACATTTGACATCTGTTTGTTCCCAATGATTTCTGTCTACATGAAGCAACACATGATCCCTCCTATTCAACCTCAAGTAAATTCATAAAAATTGAAGCTTCTCCCCAACTCTCCAATTCAGATAAAACTGTTAACTGAGATGAAACATGCACAAACATACAAATCTTATACTTTAACAGGATATACATTAAAACAATCATTTTCAAAGCCTAAGTAAGGCTGTCAAATGGCAATTGGAAACAGGACTCCAGAAACAAAATCATTTCCATCCCAACTCTGCTCCGTATTTAAGCACCCAACCACACCTGTAGTGAGAAATGACCAGTTCTCTTTATTAATCTAAAGACCTGGAATTCCTATCTAAAATGAAGACTATTAAGTTATAGCAAGAAGCACAAATCTTCATGCATTTACAGTAATTATTATGTTCTTTATATGTCTTAATTTTTATTTCAATTAGATTGATTATATGCAATTCTAAGCATAAGAAGTATGCATAAGTGCATACTTATGCATAAGTGTTACAAACGTAACAGTTTTAGATTCAGTGCACCATCTAATATATCCATTTTTGTTTTAAGCCCTTAAATTCACTGTTAAAATGATAAAATATTTAAATATGTGAAAATGGGAAGGATATGGATGGCAATGGAAAACTCAACCATCTTTATATGTACAAGTATGTGTTATCTAATGTATTATATCAATAAGTCATTTGTAGGGAAAAGCAGTGATTTTTATTTATTCAAAGTGGTACATGTCCACTATAAACTTTGTAATTTACTGAAGACTACAAAAATGTCATCTCTCTCAATAGACCAGTTGGTGTCACTACAACCAAGAACATGGTGACAGAACTAAAAAGAAAAAGATCTAAAACTGATTTCAATGTACTATGAACATAAGTGTATGCATGAGAAAATTCATGACACCCACAATGAACTACCTTTTCCATTCAAATCTGAAGAAAATTAGAAAAAATGGTTTAAAAAATCAAAATCAAAATATGGCATCTTAAATTTCCTGAAAATTAACATTAAACAATCTACCAATCCTAGTGCTACTAAAAGTAAATTAAAAACAATAGCAACAACAAAGTATCACTTAGCAATGGTGAGAGATAGAAAAAAGGCCTGGAGGGTTGGGGGTTGAGGAGAGAACAGAGGTGTCACAGAAAATGACCTAAATCTTACCTGTGGACAGCTTGCCACTGTGAAAGAATTTCTTCTTCTGTAAGCCTCTGCTACTTAGTTCATTTTATTAAACATTAAAAGCTAAAGTAAAATTTCTAGATCAGCCTTCTTGAGCCTAAATTCCTTGTTTGGTTCACAGTCATTGAAAGGAATTTTTAAAAAACAGAACACAGAAATACAGTAGGTTGGCTACATATTAAAATTCCTTTCAAACAGTGGTTGACATCTGTTGGGTAGTTTCTATGCAGCAAACATCCCATTAACCACAAAAGCCAAAAAAAACGTCAGACAATATGTCAATGAAGCTCATCTGAACACACAAAGTCCTTTTTACAAAGGACTGCTACAAGGGAAGAAGCCTAGAATAAGGATTCTTTTGTACTGCTTTCTATGCTGCCAACTATTAGGTCTGCAGCAACTGTGTGCAGAGAAGTACCTCCCACAGATTACCCAATAGTATCAATAGGCACAAATCTATAAAAGCTGAACCAAAAACTTAAAAGGCTTATAACTTCTCACGATTCCACATATTCCTTGATAAATAGGATGACCTTAGGACTTCTATTCTAAGACATGAACTCAGTTCTTCCAGTCCAAAGGCTGAATTCTTACACATTCCTAAGAGAAAATCCATGACACATATTATCTGCTGCCGGGGCACAGCCAGACTGCAGTTACAGCTAGCTGGCGCCAGTAAGAACGATTTACATAAAGCAGTCCTCATTTCAAGACCAAGCTAAAGGGAATACAGCAGAGTAAACCCTCCCCCATTTGTTCCCCCAGAGAACTAACTGGTTCTAGAATCTATCTAGTTTATCTATTTACTAACGAAATTCAAATCCAGGTAATAAAGGCAACCTGTAATTCATATGCAATTGAAATTCTACCCCATCCACAAAAACATTTGTACCTCCAAGGTCACTCCAAAAGCCTTAGTATATTTGTGGGCGAGTCAGTCGATAAAATAAAGCCAATTAATGCTATTTTTTAACAATTATCAAAAATATACATTATAACACGCATTAGTAAAAAGCTACCACTCTAGAGTCATCTTCAAATTTTGTTAATCAATCACATAGATATAGTAAATGGTCATTAAAATAGATGTTGCTCTTAGACCCATACTGCTTTAAGTTTTACCAAATAATGACATCTTTAGGTGTCATTGTTATGGTAGTTTAAAAAAATTCAACACATTTACCACTAACATTCCTACAGTATACTTAGTATTATAAGTTAGGTACATTAAATTACAAATCACCACATCACTCAACAGAACTTTTTCAAGGGTCAAATACTGACTGTACAGTAGATAGGACAATATATGCCTTGTACACAGCAAACACAGGTTCCTATATGGTCTCCAGAGCATCATCAGAATACCTGAATGCAGAGTAAAAGTGACCAGAGAATGGCTGGGAATGAGTCTAAAATAAAAATTTGTAAAAACCACAACTTTTTGAATCTCTTATCATTCCAGAATATTTTGGGGGGGATGGGGGTTGGGCCACACACAGGATAACGGTCAGGGGTTTACTCCTGGCTATGCGCTCAGACATGCCTCCTGGCTTTGGAGACCAGATAGGACGCCTGAGGGATTAAACCGCGGTCCATCTAGGTTAGCGTGTGCAAGGCAAATGCCCTACTGCTTGCGCCACCGCTCAGGCTCATTCCTGAATATTCTTTTTTTTTTTTTCTTTTTTTTTTTAAGTTTTTCGGGCCACACCTGATTGATGTTCAGGGGTTACTCCTGGCTAAGTGCTCAGAAATTGCCCTGGCTTGGGGGGACCATATGGGATGCCGGGAAATCGAACCACAGTCCTTCCTTGGCTAGCGCTTGCAAAGCAGACACCTTACGTCTAGCGTCACCTCGCCGGCCCCATTCCTAAATATTCTTACTGGCTAATTCTATCAAGAAAAGTAGTGGGTCATTATCTACAAAAGTCTTTTACAAAAGTAAAATAGTTAATAATTTCATAGTTAATCTATATTTATTTCTATTTTCTCTTTATTTATGGAGACTATTAAATTTCATTTTCAAATAACAATTAAGAAGCTATATCACATCTAAGATTATTAAATTAAAATATGCTAACTAGTGATCATCTAAAATGTTTTCCTTCCTCCCCTCACCTAACTGATAGGGATCCAACCCAGGGCCTCACACATGCAAGGCAAGTGCTCTACCACTGAGCCATATGCCAGGGCCTGTCCCATTATTTTTTAATCTTATTTTCAACATTTTAAAACAAACTCTTTAGATTACCCTTACAGGGGCCAGAGCAGTAGTACAGCAGATAGGGCATCAAGTTCAATCCCCACATCCCTCATGTCCCACCAGGAGTGATCCTTGAGAGCAAAGAGTAATAAGCCCTGAGCACTGCCAGGTGTGGTTCAAAACCAAAAATAATAATAATAATAATAATAAAATTACCCCTATTTACAATAAAGATAATAAGGTAGGGAAATGATAACATTTTATCAAATAACAGAAAATGGCAGACTTCTAATATGTGGCTAATTCTAACTGCTATTTAGTATTTATATTTGATCAGCACTAATACATTTTCTCATACAACTATAGTTTCCTTTTTGGATCTGTGCTTTCCATCAGTAGGTGAAGGGGCAGAGATAAATATATATGATATATTTCAAGGAATATTTTAAGGAATTCTTTGCTGTAGGAAGATCTTTTTTGCTTCTGTTGCTGGCTTTGTTTGATTTGGTATTGGTTTTATTTTATTTTATTTTATTTTTGGTTTTTTCGGGTCACACCCGTTTGATGCTCAGGGGTTACTCCTGGCTAAGCGGTCAGAAATTGGCCCTGGCTTGGGGGGACCATATGGGACGCCGATCGCTGGGGGATCGAACCTCGGTGGCGATCTTTCCTTGGCTAGCACTTGCAAGGCAGACACCTTACCTGAGAATACAGATCATTGGGGTACACCAAGTGGTGTTAGGTTTGGGAGGCAATTCCAGAGATATCCAGCAATCTTAGGGGGCCTCGAGGGCTATGTCCGGTGATGATCAGAGATCATATAATATCTGGGATCCAAGCCAGTCAAGTAAAGCTCTAACCCTGAACGCCAGGAAAAAATGTCTTATGCCAAATGAACTTCTGATCAGCTGAAAATCATGTTAGTATTGTATTCCCTCCAGTTTTAACTCTATTGAGATGCCCTTTTCCCTCTTTCTGCTTTAAGTATCTAACTCTTCGAATACAGTACTTTAAAATAAAAAAATGTAAAACCATTCAGTTCACCAAAAAGTGACAATAACCTTTAGACATTATTTTTGCAACCACATAAGTAAAACAATCACCTATCGGTAAATTAGGCCTCTATGATCTTCTTAAGTGGCAATGATAAAGTTATTTATTAGCCTAACTCAGTGTTTCAACTTACTAGTTAAGTTGAACCAGTTTTATTTCCAATGCATCACAGATAAATATTATATAAATACAACTAAAACATTACTTGAAAAATATAATTTAAAAGGCATATAAAATATAAGCCTCAATTATCTTCAATGCCTGATTCAACTGAAATAAAATATTTAGAATAAAAAAAAATTTAGATACTCAATTTCAGTTTTTACCTCATGGAGGTTCTAGACATAAATAGAAAAACTGATCTGAACTGACCTTGAATTCACTTACAGATAGTATTTTGAGTAGTGCACACTTAACCACTAGGTATTCACTTATTCTGTCTACATCCAGCACTCAATCCCTAAGGATCCCTAACCACTTATTTACTATCTTCCTACTTCCTCTACCCCAGATTTTTTATACTAACCATCTTTTGTGACAACCTCATATGCCTGGCAAATCGGGTGCAAAATTTATTTGTTAAATTTATAAAACAGATTAATTCACAATCCATTTTTAAAACCACTCTAGTATGCACATCTAAAAATTCCTGTTTGTCCCTCTCTGCAGTCTTTAAAGTATTCTTTGAAAGATTTACTTATGGTGTAAATAAGCCCTCTTTCCAAAAGATCCTTTCCAAATTTCTCATCAATTCTTTAACGACTTACTCAATGAAATCCTAATATCAATTCTTCACCCCCACTTAATTTTTTTTATAGTGCCGACACCCTTCTGTGCTAAAGTGGGCATTTGGTGCCAGGTATCAACGTGGCCTCACACATACATACCATCTATTCTGTCTCCAGGTCTTGATTCCCATTTTAAAGATAATAAAACTAAAGTTCTGAAAACAACCCACTAGACTCAACCCCTAAAATAGAGTCTATGGCTTAAAAAGCATATATGGGCTATAAATGGGCATTAGGCTTTCAGACTGTATCTAATTTAGCTTAAAGAACCCACATGAATTCACCCTTATACTTTGATCTCTAAGTTTATTTTCTTCCCTCACTCTTCTAAAGTAACCAGATCTCCCACTTATGGACCAAGAAATAGAATAGCATTCAAACTTGAATTATTTTTCAATACCTGGACAATCACAAACCAGTAATGCAAAAACAAAAATCCTTCCTCTTCCAGACTTCCATACTAATACTTCCCACTTTGCATGTGCTAATAGTTCTATCACCTGAGAAAGCCTCAGGCAGAGAACTCCAGGGTGAGTTGTTCATTTCTTCAGCAGTAAAGGGAGAAACCCTCAGAAGGCAGAGACAAGCCTTCAGAGTTCTCTGTGGAGTCACCCTCTTTCTTTCATTAACACATATAGAATTGGGGCCAGAGAGATAGCATGGAGGTAAGGCGTTTGCCTTTCATGCAGAGGGTCATTGGTTCAAATCCCGGCATCCCATATGGTCCCCCGAGCCTTCCAGGAGCAATTTATGAGCGTGGAGCCAGGAGTGATCCCTGAGTGCTGCCAGGTGTGACTCAAACGCCAGAAAAATTATAAAAGAAAAGAATCATAGATCAATAAGCACTTCATCATTTTCAGATGCACACATACAGGACTAATAAGAGATTTTTACAGAGAATATGCCTCAAATCCTAATTTGAAAGGGTCCTAGCTTTCTTTCTCCACAATCACTTTTCCTTTTAGGTCTTAATGGTGAAAAAGTAAGGGATTCAATGTTGCATAATTTTCTCTTCAACTTTAAAGTCCTTTTCCAAAAGGGAGGACCATTCTGGAGACATCTGAAAGCCAAGAAGTTGCCTTTCACTTAGCAAACTATGAAATTCAAGTTCATATTTCACATTAGATCATGATTATAGTCTATTCTGTTCCATGAAAAATCAAATTAGTCTTAACATAACTGAGATCAGATTTTCAACAAAATTATTTGCAATGACACCTGAAACAATTTAGCCTAAAACAGTGAAGAAAGCAGGTCTATTAGGAACTATTGCTTTTAAAAAGTGCTAAAATTTTTCGCTTCAGCCAATTAGGTAAAAAGCTTTTATAAAATATATTTTATTCAGCTCTTCAGTTTAAGGTATATCTTGTAACTATTATTCCTAATTAATAATAACTATTATCTTATTCCATACCATTAACATGGAGTTGATAAAGATGAGATTATAAAGCTTTTCAAGGTATCTACATGTTTCAAATTAGCACTTCTTTCATGTTTTAACTCAGTTATCTCTTTTACATGACTAGATCCTCAGTTGTTCACCATTCTAGTATGGAAATTAGGACAGACTAGAGGTTCTAGTTTTTAAAGCAAAGATCCTCAAACTTTTTTAAAAAGAGGGCCAGTTCACGGTCCCTCAGACCCTTGGGAGAAACCAGACTATAATTTAAAAAATAAAAAGCACATGGGCCCGGAGAGATAGCACAGCGGCGTTTGCCTTGCAAGCAGCCGATCCAGGACCAAAGGTGGTTGGTTCGAATCCCGGTGTCCCATATGGTCCCCCGTGCCTGCCAGGAGCTATTTCTGAGCAGACAGCCAGAAGTAACCCCTGAGCAACACAGGGTGTGGCCCAAAAACCAAAAAAAAAAAATAAAAATAAAAAAAAATAAAAAGCACAAGAACAAATTCCTATGCACACTGCACATATCTTATTTTGAAGGGAGGGAGGCAGGGTGGGAGGGAGGGAGGGAAGGAAGGAAGGAAGGAAGGAAGGAAGGAAGGAAGGAAGGAAGGAAGGAAGGAAGGAAGGAAGGAAGGAAGGAAGGAAGGAAGGAAGGAAGGAAGGAAGGAAAAAAAGAAAGAAAATAGGAACAAACACAATATTTAAATGAAGAACAAGTAAAATAAAAATCAACAAACTTACAGGTATTTCAATGGGAATTATAGGCTTGCTTTTTAGCAGGCTGTTCTAGAGTAAACCGACTTACAAGTGCTATTGCTCCCACAAAGGAAATACTGGGGAGAACAGTGGAGGGAGAAAAGGGGAAGAGAGGGAGAGAGACTGTATATTCAATATTATCAGCTCCCAACAATCTATCAAATATGATAGAAATTTATATGGGACTTCAGGGGAACCAGGGTTTTGGAGACTACCTCCAGCTCAGAGCTTTGGGGGACAGTCTTGGTAGTGCTGAGGAGACCATGCAGTGCCAGGAACTAACTCTGGCTTCTGGTATGAAGAGCATGTACTCAACCCAATAGCTAAGTACATCCTGGAGTGGCTAGGAGAGGGATTTTCTTTTTTTTTTTTTTTTTTTGTCCCCCAATTTACAGTACAGGCCAGGCAAAGGGCCTGGGTTGAGGTGTATATGGGGTGCATTTCTGGTGTGGGGTGGGGAGGAAGGACACTTGGTATATTGGTCATGGGAATGTTGCACTGGTGAAGGATTTTATATATTTTTTAAAAAATAAAAAAAAAGAAAAGAAAAGATAAGGCCTCCCAATTCTTACCACAGGCTGTGTTCTTTACAATGACTGTATTAAAAAAAAAAAAAAAAAAAGAGGTACAGTAAAAGGAGAGGGATTTTAAAGGAAGGCCCACTGGGTAATGTGAATGCATCAATGAAGAAAGCCAGATGTGAGCCCTGAAGGGAAGGGAACATTGTCTAAGGCAAAATATACTCTGAGCACAGTCCAATCTTCTACTTTTTCAGAGTTGAGCCATTCAGATTTTAACATGAAATGTGGCAGCTTTAAATGTCAAGGTCATTTCTCTAGTTAACTAGAGAAACAGGACAGGATCTACAGGATACCAGTTTGAGACCACTGAAAGGGAACTGCACTATCCTTAAGATTCTCATTTACATAAATAAGAAAAATCTTAATGTGAATTTTTTTTTCTCATTGAAACATACACAACTCTAAGTCTTGAATTCAAGTCATCTCTTTAAAGAAATCCTTTTCTCCAAAACAAAACAAAACAAAACAAAACAAACAAAAATTATTGGTCGGCGTAAGGCGTCTACCTTGTGCGTGCTAGCCTAGGACGAACTTCGGTTCCATCCCCTGGCATCCCATATAGTCCCCCAAGCCAGGAACAATTTCTGAGTATATAGCCAGGAGTAACCCCTGAACATCACTGGGTGTGGCCAAAAAACAAAACAAACAAACAAACAAAAGAAATCCTTTTCTCACAGTACACTTTTCCAATCATACTAAGACTATCAGAACTGAAACATTTCATCTCCTCTAATATTGTAATGGCTAACATTTTATATTAGCACTACTTTTTAAATACACCTACCCAATATATAGCAAAGAATGGTTAATTAGGATTCAGCAGTACAAACATGCATCTATAACAGCAGTAAGTGGTGATAATGACAAAGTTATACTGATTTTAGCACTTGGTGCTTCATCATATGAATTATTTAAGAAATGTCCCCTACTTTTTTTTAACTTCCTATATTTTTAAAACATAAATCCATTGATAGAATCATGTTTTAAAAGTTTGAGGTCTCATTAACAAATAAATTGAAAAGTATTCAAAGATTACCAGAAAATTAGGATAGCAAATAATTCAGGAGTATTTCTTTGTACTGTTCAGAAACATTAAACTGATCCTCAGCGAATTTTTGTTATGGATAAAAAACTGTCCCTATTTTACAGACAAGAATCAGAAAAAGGGTAAGTTGAGGCATGATAAGAAAGCAAAAACAGGGTTTAAAATATGGTTTCAAACCCTTGTCGAATAGCTAACCTAGAAAGTAGCAAAGAATATATCAGAACAGTCACCAATCTCAAAAGTAATAATCCCATAAAGTTTATGCTTGTATTTACATAAAATATGCAACAAGGTACTAAAACATTATCTATAATATTCTAAAAAAACTAGTGCTGGAAAATGTAATAAGTGCAATCAGATTGTGGCATACCAAGGTAAATTTTATAGTCCACAATAAATAATTAAAATAAAATTTTTAATTCCCCTGAAATCATCTAATGAAGATCAACATAAGTTGACCAAGTAATTTCAACATCACCAATTATTCTCTAGCAATAAAGAACATTACAATAAGAAACTCACATCATAAGGAATACTTGAAATAGTGAGTAATCTTTCAGACGAGTAAAATGAAAATAATAACTAAGTTTCCAGCACATTCACTTTCCTATGTTATACACCAGACAATTCTTATTCGAAAGACATAGAGAGAATTTATGTACATCTAGTGCATACTAAATCTTTTTTCTTTTTCTCTTTCAGGAGACAACTCCTAAGACTGAAGTTACAGCATATTCAGATGAAAATTCTTTAGCACATAAAACTGTAACAAATATGTTAATGAAAATGAAATAAACATCCTAAAAGTTTCAAAACTAAGCTAGTATATCATCCCAAAATTTCAAGCCACTGAGCGATTAAGTTAGGAAAACAATCATCTTACTAAAACATGTAAGCTAACAAGTATAAAAGCAAGTGTGTGATTCACTCACAACACCTGGAAGATGCGTTCCACCTGAAAGTTCTTAGCCCGGATTGTACTGCCTATGGTTCTAAGGAGCCCATCGTGGCAAGTGTTGAATCATTTGGGGTAGAAAGGGCTGCACTGAGACTTTCATCCGTGATGTGCAGCAGCAGGGTCTGCAAAAGGTCTGGACCGCAGTGACAAGGTATATGAAAAGCAGTTTCAAATACCTTCAACATAGAAATGTCACTATTTCAAATTCAGAAAATCAAGTGCTAAGAGTTTTTAATATATGCAGGTGAATTTGGAATGTAATTTCTCCATTGATACAGTGGTCTTAGAGGCTTCACAAATCTTTATGATCCTTGGTTATGGTTTTTTCCTGGAGGTAAGTAACACTGATAAACACCCTCAAGGTCGCTGACCATTAAGAGTTCTCTCCACACAGAGACCAGTAATAGCCTCACTAAGGAGTCCATCCATGAACATCAATGCCCTTATCCAGCATGTTTGCTAAAGGAACTTAGAGAACTTCAAGGTTTTCAAAGGTCCCCAGGTTGAGTGTCCTAACCACTAAAGACTATAGTTTACTCAAAAAAGTGGTACCCTCCCTGGCTTCCCAACTAAAGAGTTTGAATGCCAATTAATAATAAAAGCAATTTCGTGGCAAGGCAGCAGTTTTAAATTGCCAAATCATGTAAATATAGATCTTAAACGCTACCTTTATGAAACTAAAAAAATATTAAATATATATGTTCTATTTTTTTTTTTTTTTGGTTTTTCGGGCCACACCCGTTTGATGCTCAGTGGTTACTCCTGGCTATGCGCTCAGAAATTGCCCCTGGCTTGGGGGGGACCATATGGGACTCCGGGGGATCGAACTGCTGTCGAGATCTTTCCTTGGCTACTGCTTGCAAGGCAGACACCTTACCTCTAGCGCCACCTCGCCAGCCCAATATATATGTTCTAATATACTTTTCAATGGCCCAGATCCTCTACCAAGTTCCAAACGGAAATAATGGCTACTGATTATTCCCAGTTCATCTGGTCCAGGCTAAAAACTCTGGGGCTGTGCTCGCTTCAGCAGCACATATACCAAAATTGGCACAATACAGAGAAGCATGGCCCCTGCACAAGGATGACACTCAAATTCGTGAATCGATCCATATTTTCTTTCTTTTTTTTTTTTGGTTTTTGGTTTTTGGGCCACACCCGCGGTGCTCAGGGGTTACTCCTGGCTGTCTGCTCAGAAATAGCTCCTGGCAGGCACGGGGGACCATATGGGACACCGGGATTCGAACCAACCACCTTTGGTCCTGGATCGGCTGCTTGCAAGGCAAACGCCGCTGTGCTATCTCTCCGGGCCAAATCGTTCCATATTTTTAAAAACAACAACAAAAATCCCTCTAGGGCCTTCTCATAATGGGCAGGGACACAGTCCCCTTTCTGCTTGAAATCAACAGTAGCCCACAGCCACACCCTACACCCTCAGACATAAATGGCCCAGCTCCACACTTAAACTTATCAAACTGCCAAGCCACAACATTTGTTCCAGATCTACAGATCCTGGACTATAGGGCAGCAAGTGGCCCTGCAATAGTATCACAGTAAATCTGATGGTTCAGTGAGTCAAAACCATAACCCAGAAGGTTCAACTAGTACAACCACTACCCAGTTAATCCTAAAACACTGACTTTAGTACACCATGGGGAGACATATTATTTTAAACTGACCCTTGTTGACCAAAGTTTTGTTTGTTTGCTTGTTTTCTGTTGATTTGGGGGCCACTCATGGTGGTTCTCACAGGTTATGCCTGGCTCTCTGCTCAGAAATCACTCCTACCAGGCTCAGGAGATCATATGGGATGCCAGAGAATGAACCCAGGTCGGCCATGTGCACAGCAAATGCCCTACCCACTGAGCTATCACTAGGGCCTTCTGATCACTTTTGATAACTTTTGATAACTCCATATGCCTCTGTGTTGAAACAAACAATAAAAGGTAAATTTGAGCCTGCAAGGAAGCAGGCTAGGGTTAATAGGTGGGAAATAGGGGGCATCAGTGAAAGGAATGTCACACTGGTGATTGAATTGGTATTGGAACGTTTAATGCATAAAATGACTGTACTATAAACAACTTGGTAAATCATTGCATAGCAATAAAAATTTTTGAATTAAAAACTAAAATAAATTAAAAGGATACTTTTTAACAATTCTAGCCCCTTCCATTTCATACCTAGGGTTATACAAATAAATGCTCTAGATCCAGACATTAAGACTATAGCTGCCATGATATTAAAATCTAGTTCCAGAGCTGAAGTGATAGCAGAGCAGTAGGGCTGATCCAGGACAGACCTGGGTTCGATCCCCTGTTCCATATGAACTCCAGAGCCAGGACCAATTTCTGAGTGCAAAGCCAGGAGTAAGCCCTGAGCATCACCCAGGGTGTGGCCCAAAAACAAAAACCGAAAAAAAAAAATAAATAAAATCGACTTTCAAAATTCTGCCATTTTTTTTGCCATACTCCATTTGCTCAGATGCCAGGTATCAAACCTGGGTTGGCCTTGTACAAGGGAAGTACCCTACCTGCTATACATTAGCCCTCAAAATTGTTTTCAGCATAACAGCTTAATTCCTTTTTATTAAATTTTAAAATTATCTAATTTGGCGTTATAAACCAAGCAAACAATAAAATATCATATATATCCTCTTAATGTACTATTAGGTCCTTCATATTAACTTAATATGCAAATGATTGCTGTTTTCTAAAAGTATGGTTTATTTAGAAAGTTCCAAACTTACTGTTCTATGTTATAATAGTAGGGAATATATTCATAATACTCTATTGACAAAGTTAGAAAATGCACAATTGAGTCATTTAGGAAAAATGTCATGATCATTACTGACATTTAAACATTAATGCTATGTATAACTATTTTACTACTGAAAATATTAGGTGATTATAGAAGTATTTTTACATAGTATATAAATGTGAATAATAAATATTCCATTCTGCAATCCTAGAAGGACTATCTCAATAAATGTCTCCATTTTTGGATAATGGTAAAAAAAAAAAAAAAAAAAAAAAAAGCTTTAAAATACTTTAAATTAAATTTGTAATGACTCAGTTATATTATTTTAAAATGTTATACCAATGATTCGGTTATATTATTTTAAAATATATCTAACATAAGTAAACAACAATCTCATTTTACTGAATCAATTGAGAATCTACTTTTTTGCATCAGAATACATAAACTAAATAAAGGAATATGTAGATATAGACGACATAAACTTATTTTTTAACTCAAGCCTGAATTTTGAGTAAGTTGAATCAGTATAAAGTAACAATAAAAAGTTAACACCATTGAAAATGTGAAAGAATTGGTTGACCGAGAGGAGGCAGCATAATGAGAAAAGACTAGAAGCCATTGTACCAAAGAGTGTTAAAATTTTTTTCTCTATTATAATTTCTACCCAGAGAAATCCTAGATAGCTACCAAGTCATTTTTTTTTCCCAAAACAGACGCAAACAAGAAAAATCACACTTGGGGTAAAAGAAGGCCTTTTTGGTGCTTAAAAATTTTTTTTCTTCAGAAAATATTTTTAATTTCTATAAAAATCAAGAAAATTAAAATAGCATAAAATAAATAGCAAGTTAAGTTGGGTCCAAAAAAGGCACTACTGTGGTGAGCAATGCTCGGCAATCACAGTACCTAAGATGGTGAAAAATTACAGGAATTTAACCTTTGACCTCACCATCCTAGTTTCTATGTCCGTATCGCAGGCTTAAAGGTTCTATCAGCACACATTTCAACTTCTTAGCAAGCAAAGCTTTAAATTAGCCTGCCTATTTAAAAAAAAAAAAAAAAGAAACAGTGAAATTCAATTAAAATGTTCAGAAAGAAGGAGTAATTTGTTCTTACCTCTGGTGCTGCAGCATGTGACAACTCTCCCACCGGCATACTGGCTGCCTAAGCAGCTACAAAGACCAGGCTAGCAGCCATTTTGAGACAGCTGCACTGTCTTAGTTGCACTAAAGTGTAATTAAGATGGCTGCAATGTGCACTCCAGAACTCACAGTGAAAAGTCAGCTATGTATCAAGCTCAGCCCCGCCCACTTTGTCAGCCTGCAGGAAACTGAACACAGCAGACAACTGCTAGTGCATATACTGCAACAAACAATGCAGCTACTCAAGACACAGAACAGGGGCAGAAAGTCAGTTTTGTAACATAATGCCTGTGAATCCCGACTTGCAATACTGACTCTGGGCACATCCTGATCCCAGACAGCTGAGACTCCATGCCACGTATTAGCAGTTACAGAAATGGAGCCAAATCACCCACAGCAAACATCAGGGAATTCGCCTGAAAGAAGCCTCCATTTCAGTCCAGAAAAAAAAAGTGAAATCCAGCTCAAAATCACCCCTTTATAAAAATATTTTATAGTTACTCTATCCTTTAAAAGTATGCCAATTTTTATACTTTCTGAAAAATTAAGTTGTTTAAATCTAACAACTATTTATAGAACACTAATTATTTTCCCCTACAGAATTTAATTACCCCATCCTCCAAGTTCTCAAATCTACCAAAATGGTGAAGGCTATCAAACTTATGAGTCTTGGAAATAATTTCTTAAATCTGCTAGGGAAAGGGGAACTGAGTCCTGAAAGCTATGTAATCAACCATAAAGATAAAACAAAGTTGTTCTTTTATGTAGTCCAGATGTTGTCAAAGAGATTTCCAGTGTCTTATTTGGTACCTAGACCAATTAAATCTCATGTCTTTGACACAGACTATCCAACATTTTGATATGGGGAAAGGCAAATAAAAAAATTAAGAATATAGGTACCCTTGAGAATTAAAAAAAAAAAAAGATAAGAGGGTCAAGATTCAAACTGAATATTAATGTATTGGCAAATGAGAGATTCCCAACAAACATGGTTAGGCAGTAACTTAGCCATCAGTGGAACTGAAGAACAAAGGAACAGAAACTGCTTTAAACAGCTCATATCAGCTAGAATGGCACCTTTTCCTTCACTTACTAGCCTCTCTTAGAGAATCCCCACCACGTAGATGTAGGTATTAGGTATTTAACAAAACCTGGTAAGGGGATTATAACAAACTGGGGAGGAGGGTCCCTGGAATCTATAAAGCTCCACACATTGATAACTGTTCAACTGAATAATGGGCAAATTTTATTCTATTTTATTGTATTTATATACATATTTAAAATTTTTCATTTAAAAAATTCGTTTTTAAAGGACCTTTATTCTCCACGAGGCAACCTGAATATTGTGTGTAAAAACTGCTTTAAGTACTATATCGGAAAAAAAAAATACTAAGTTAATATATGATCACATATGGTCACATAATTCAAACAGTACTTGAATGTGAGTAAGAATATGAATAAGGTTACCTGTGGGACAAATAATTGAATACTGAGAACTGCTTATATACCAAGACATTCTTTGGGAAATCTATTTCACAAAGATTTAAATTATGTAACAAACCCCTCAATGGACACACACCCCATCCCAAAGTCTCTCAGGTCCTGCTAAGTATCTTTTGAATGAAAACTATTTTTTCTCAGATTTCCTGAACAAATTCAGCTGACTGGGGGTGAACTGTATTGACTTTAAGAGTTAGTCTTCACTCAATTTAGATTTCAAACAAAGAGATGTAATATAAATTCCATCATTGTATTAATACTCTCAAGTCACTATAATGATTTTACTACCAATTTGCTGGCTTTTCTCTATACTCCCAAAGATATATAAAATCATTAAGTACACGGTTCTCCTGCATGTAAGGGACTTGGGAAGAGCTAGGAACTGGGAGGTACATTTAATGCACACATTATTTACATTCGCTGTCTTCAATTAATGCTCACTCTATCAAGGCAGGTTTTGTCTCCTATTTGTGATTGAGGGGACAGGTTTGGAATCAAACTCCATGAAAAGGCTAAAAGTCTAGACCAGGAGTCTCAAACTTGCAGCTTGCGGCCCTACAACATTTTGTGGCCCTGCCCTAGAGGAATCTTTTTTGTTTTGTTTTCTTTTAGTTGTTTGGGTCACACCCCCCAATGTTCAAGGCTTACTACTGACTTTGCACTCAAGGATCACCCCAACTTTGCCTCCTGCGGCCCACAGGTAAATTGAGTTTGAGACCTCTGGTCTAGACCAAAGCTTTCTAAAACTTTTTATCAAACCTTTTCATCAAATAAAATTTTACCTGATCATTAGTACATAAAAAAGTAGACAAATCAAGAATTTACAAATAATACATCATAAGAACGTTTATTTGTAAACAATCGTATTTACACAAAACCCACATTCACTTATCCCATGCAGGAGTATGACACACAGCCAGTCTGAGTCCATGGATATTTGCAGGCATTTGTCACTTTGGCTATATCATGTATTATGGAAACAGTTTGGAAAGGAAAGGATTAAGCTGTCAGTCACCAGTGCCATTTGTTTTGATTTGCTCTGTTTTGTTGACCATAGCATTAATACTCAACATTTACTTCAGGTTCTGAGCTAAGGGGTAGTTCCCAGTAAAAGGATCATGTGATGCCAGGGATCAAACCTATTTCCTAATAAGCAAAGCCAGCTAGCTCAGCCAGCTAGATAAGCTATCTCTTTGGCCTTTTCATGACATATTTTACACTCTATACTAAAGAAACTATCCTAGTTCACTTAATAGTAAGTCCTATTCATAATCTAACATAGTTATCTAATAACTGAAATCCTTCCCTCCTTTCTGCTACTATGTCTATCACCCAAATGAGATACAATTTTCTTTCAAGACTTGGAACATATCATCATTTCATTTTCCACATGTCATTAACTTAATATCATAGTCTACAAGGTCAGAAATCACATCTTTATTTTCCATTCATTTTATAGTGTTAAATGAACTTTATTTGCTCAACAGTGAGCTAAAATTTATTCCCAGTGTTTTCATTTACATATAACTCAAAAAAGGGGTGTTTCTTTTAGGGGAGTCACACCCAGCAGTGCTTAGGGCTTACTCCTGATTCTGCACTCACAAGTCACTTCTGGTGGTGCTCTGGGCTCATATGGGATGCTGGGATTTGGCCATGTGCAAAGCAAATGCATTACCTTCTGTTATAACTCTGGCCCCCAATTTAACAAAGTTTTAACTCTAGACTAAAAGCTTCTGCACTGCAAATCATCATTGGAAAATAATTAGCTTTTCTAAGTTAAAGTAATATTGTTCTATTATATAACTTATTGTATAAGTTTCATGTGAGCATTTACCAAAACAGTGCTTAAAATATTTGAAGAGAAAGGCCTACATAAACACACTACTGAAATATTTATATTTTGAAGGTTGGAGCAATAATACAGTGTAGGGTGCTTGTCTTGCATACCCAACCTGGATTTAATCCCCAGCACGCTATATGGTCCCCCAAGCCACTAGGTGTGATTCTTGAGTGCCAAATCAAAAATCAAGCCCTGCAGATATGGCTCCATAACAGAAAAACAAGTTAAAAAAACAATAAAATATTTAAATTACTAAAGAACACTAGAGCTTGGTTATATACAATGCCACAGATTACATGAAAGTTACTTAAAATTGATTCATCTATAAACAACTTAATTATGTTTATTTGTAAAAGCAAACATCTGGAAGTTATTTATAAGTTAAACATGTCCATAGTCACCCAGCATTTCTTCTCTTTATAAATTAAAACTAGAATTGTTCGGGCAGGAGCGGTAGGTAGTACAGGGGGGAGAGAGTGATTGCCTTTCATGAAGCCAACCTGAGTTTGATACCCGGCATCGAATCACTTCCACCAGGAGTGATTTCTGAGTGCAAAACTAGGAATAATCCCTGAGCACTTCTAGGTGTGACCCAAAAACAAACAAAAAAAACTAGCACTGTTCACATATTTTTTTTTAATTTCACTAAGACTATGTAAAATAAAATTATGCTTTTAGGAGAACATTTGCCAGAGTACATACAAGTACTGAGTAATAAAAAAAAAAAAAAATAGAGGGGCCAGAGCGGTGGCACAAGCAGCAAGGCCTCTGCCTTGCCCGTACTAGCCTAGACAAACTGCGGATGTATCATATGGTCCCCCAAGCCAGGAGCAATTTCTGAACACATAGCTGGGTAAAATCCCTGAGCATCACTGAGTGTGGCCCAAAACAAAACAAAAATAACTAGAAAAGAACTTATATCAACTTATTTTATATTTTTATATCAATTCTCATTACTGAAAAAATTTGCATATAATAAATACTAAAAATACCAGAGTTTAAATAAAATGTTTCTGGCAGAAAATACATTTTTTATTTATTAAGATGTTGTAATTACTTATCTCATCAACATTACATATATTAAAATATAAAAGTAACCATTATACATATTAAAAGAGTACTTAAAGATACTTATTAATAGATAGATGATAAATTGAAAATAACCTCATTATACTCCCTGAAATCCCTCTAAAAATAAACTTACAGTATGCTTTTTTTTTAATGTATACATACTCAGGAACAGGGAGAGAATAAAATGTTTTGGGAAATTGGGAAATACTAATACTCACTGGTAATTAACTTAGCAATTCCAAAATGCTGTAAGTACTCTATAATGCATTAAAAATAAGTTAAAGCTATATGTGAAGCATGGACCTTAGATACTTGCCCCATCCCATCATTAAGACAATATCCAGTTAAAATCAGAGTAACAACTAAACAGAGAAACTGAGTACTGACTGCATAGAGCGCACTAGTCATGTTCCTCTAACATTTTTTCAGAAAGCTTGCAATAAGACCCACCATATTCATATGTAAAAAATGGAAGACTATTCTTGAGGAGTGTCCAATTAAGTTTAAAACATAAAGGGGTCTTGTGAGGTTTTGTGAGCTCAAAATAGCCCACCAAGATCACACTATAGGAAATGCAATACTAAAAAATCTGAGTATTAAAATCGACTTTTCAATCTCCCACAACATAAGAGAACATGTAAGAGTTAGAAAACAAAACAAGCATAAACTATATATAGCAATAAAAGATAGGGGATAAAATGTCTAAAATAATCCCCAAACCCAAAGATAAAAGATCACGTGCCATGAACAGGATATTACTGACAAGGAATAAAAAATAAAATTCAAAAACATAACGAAGGGGCCGTAGAGACAGCATTGAGGTAGGGTGTTTGCCTTGATGCAGAAGGACAGTAGTTCGAATCCCAGCATCCCATATGGTCCGTCAAGCCTGTCAGGAGCAATTTCTGAGCATAAAGCCAGGAGAAACCCCTGAGTGTTGCTGGTTGTAATCCAAAAAAAAAAAAAACATGACAGAAAAAATATAATGCTTGCTGCAAGAATGAGATGTTTGTAAAGTTGAAGAAACCTACCTGAGCAAAAAAATAAAGTTCTAATTCTAAATAGGAGAAAAAATATTTTTAAAAGATGGGCATCCATTTAAATATATGTAGTGAAATAACAAAATTATAAAGAAATATAGCACCAAAGAAACCGTTTTAAGAAAAATTTCAAGAAATGACAGAAAAAAAAATTGACAGGTCAAAAATTCAGGTTCCAAGGGTTCAATGTACATCATAAAAATAAAAACAAAATTTCATAAAAATGGAGATAAATAAAATCTATTTTCCACTGAGGGGCAATCAGGTCTAAAAGTAGTATCAGATTTCAGCTATAAAAAAAAAAAACCAGCAAGATAGGACAGCTTAAAATTTTTCAAGTAAAATGGCTTCCAACCTAGATTTCTATACCTAGCCAAACTATCAACCAAACATTAAAAAATACAAAATGATCATTTTCAGATGTGCTGGTCTCAGAAGGCTTATCTTCCAAACACCTTTCCTCAAAATGAACTGGAAAATATGATCCCATTCTGCTAATGACTCTAGAATGAGTCAATAAAAGGAAACAGCATGTGAAAAACAAGGTTCCTGCACAGAAGGGTGCAGCTATCCACAAAAGTGTCTAAAATTCTAAAGATAACAATGGTAAACCAGAGTACAACAGGGTTCAGATCAATGAAATGAATTCTAGAAATAAAAATGAGTCAAAATTCTTAATAAACATCTAAATAAATAAAACATTTTAAGTAAACATCAAAAGATTCTTTACTAAAGGACCATATTAAATCATCTTAACTATTATTACTATATAATATATAGCATGGAGGTAAGGTGCATCAGCAGGTGTGACTCAAAGAACAAAAACAAATATATATATATACATATATATATATTTATTTACTATTATGCTTATTGTAAACCCTGTAGACAGAAGTTAATTCTGAATCTTATACCATATAGACATCTTGTTAACCAGAAAATAAGGAAGTCTTTCTATATTTATTAATCAATATATCATAAACTATATTATCAAAATTAGCACTTAAGACAAATCATTACAAAAATATGGTGTGGATGGGGCCAGCGCAATAGCACAGCAACTTGCCTTGCACGCAACTGACCCCGGACAGACCCAGGTTCTATTCCTGGCATCCCATATGGTCCCCCGAGACTAAAAACCAAATAAATATATATGTAGAGTGTGATGTATATATGTATATACATACATATGTGGTTTATGTGGTGTATATATAAATACATATTATATATATATATATATATAGTGTGTGTGTGTGTGTGTGTGTGTGGTATCAAGGTTTTGAACACTGGAAGAATTATAAAAGAAAACTGACTAATCTTTATCTCAACAATCTGAGCATAATCAGTAATTTCCACAGCTGGAAAGTAAAGAAACAGGGTAATCATTACACCCTGAAATTAAAAACACACAAAAAAGAAATAATCTTTTGGGGGCCAGAGTGGTGGCACAGAACGATAAGCCATCTGCCTTGCCGGCACTAGCCTGGGACGGACCATGGCTTGATCCCCCAGCATCCCATATGGTCCCCCAAGCCAGGAACAATTTCTGAGAGCAGAGCCAGGAGTAACCCCTGAGCATCAAGGGGTGTGTCCCCCCAAAAGAAGAAATGATCTTTTGTGGACCTGCTCTACAATATCAAAGACTGTGGCAAAGAGAATTCTAGAGATATCTGACAAATATTTTTAAAAAATGTCATGTTGAGAAAACTGCTTTTTCATCGTGACGAAGCTTACTGTAAACAAAGTGTACTTAATAATCTTGAAGGCTTATTATTCCTTAAATACTTTTTCTCTTAATTTAATGAATAAGTTCCCAGGTGGACTCCCTCACAAACCCTTACAAAAATATTGTTTTATTTAAAATGTCTATTTTCCTTGCCAAAGAATGGTGTTATCAAACTTACTGTAAATTACTTTTTAAATACATGTAAATTCTTGCTCAAGTAATCAAGAATATTGTCATTTTCTATATATCACCTTGCACTGCAGGGCTCCATAAAGCTACACATAACTGCCTCTTTGTAAATATTCATGCCTATTTGATTCACCATTTGAAATCAGAAAACAAAAAAATAGTGACAGAAATAAATGCTGAGCATATTATACAGCAAATCTCACTTAACTAAAAACAACCCTGACAGGCATCATTTTACATAAAGAATACAGTTGGGAGTCTCGAAAAGTAGAGCAAAGTAAAATTATTCTTTCCACTTCACTGTATCCCTAACAACGGTTAAAATCTTTTGTCTTTTTCTGTCCTTGCATCATTTATTTGCTTCAATCTTCCAAACTTTACATCGCTGAAAGTTGGAGGAAGGGCCAAGAGATGGCTCAGCAGCTGAAAGGCCTGCCTGGCAAGCATAAAGCCATGGGTTTAGAACCCCAGTGCCACATCATGTGCCAATCAAAATCCTGGCAGCTGTTAAGATTAAGGATCCCTGGTATGAGTTTTTTCAGCCACATCATGGCCAGGTGTGTGCAAACACAACTAAAGGCTATGACTCCTATAGTAAGCTCCACAAGCTTGAAGACAAAAGAATGACATCATTCCATCTCAGTAACCTGCACACAGGTCTTTCAGCTTTGCATTTTAGGATGTTACTAATCGCAAACAAATGCTTTGTTTGCTCAGTATTACACACAGTGTTGCTTATAGTGCCAGAGCCAGGACTATTGTCCAGATAGTACTTGGAAGCCCTCAAGGCCACTCTTGGCGGTGCTAAGGAATAGGAGATAGAGTGCCAAGAATAGAACCATGAAAGGCACACATTCTACCACTCTGGGTCACATGGACAGCCTCCCCTTGTTTTCTAAAATTATTTGGGTTTTTTAATTGCTTTGTTTTTGAAAGAGTATATTTTGAGTCACACTGAGTAGTGTTCAGGGATTACTCCAAACTCCAGTCCTCTGAGCTATCCCCTCAGCTCCTGCACGGTTTCTTTTGTTGCTTGTTTTGGGGGCTGCATCCAGTGATGTTCCTGGCTCTATATAGGGTGCCAGGGATTGGACCCAGGTCTGTCATGTGCAAAGCATACCTGTATGTGATACTGTATGTGATGCTGGTGAAGTCAGATCCCAAAATGTAGAAGTCATTGGAGAGATAGAATACTCAAAAAGAAACATCTACCAGCAACTTCTGAAGAATAATTGTTTGTAGTAGGTGGGAAATGAATATTTCTATTAGGGGAGAACAGGATATAGAAGTCCAGTGGTCCTCAAACTATGTGCCTCGGGCCACATATTGTATTTGTATCTGTTTTGTTTCTTCATTGCAAAATAAGATATATGCAGTGTGCATAAGAATTCGTTCATAAGTTTTGTTTTTACTATAGTCAGACCCTCCAATGGTCTGAGGGACAGTGAAAAAGTTTGAGGACTCGATAGTTGTGTCAACCAATTAGATAGGCTGTGAGAGAGGATTAAAACAGGGTGTGGAGCCAGAGAGATAGCACAGCTGTAGGGCAAGTTTGCCTTGCAAGTGACTGACCCAGGACTTGCTTTGATTCAAATCCCTTCATCCCATATGGTCCCTAGTGCCTCCCAGGAGTGACCCCTGAGCCTGCTTGGTGTGACCCCCCCCCCCAAAAAAAAAAAAAAAAACAAAATAAAACCAGGGAGTGTACTTCCTTGCAAAGGGAAGAAAGGGTGAAGGAATTAGGGAAAGCAGGGTGTGTACAATGGGTGGGGTTTTTATTTTTTTGTTTGTGTTTTTTTTTGTTTTGGGGCCACACCCGGCAGCAGGGCTCAGGGGTCCCTTCTGGAAGGCAGGGACCATAAAGAATGCAGGGATTCGAATCGATGCAGATCCGCTGTGCTATCTCTCTGCCCCTCCCTCCCAATGGGTGTTAAATAGTGTGTGTATGGGGCTGGAGCAGTGGCACAGTGGAAGGACGTTTGCCTTGCAGGCGGCTAACCTAGGACAGACCAAGGTTTGATCCCCAGCGACCCATTTGGTTTCCCAAGCCTGGAGCAATTTCTGAGGGCAGAGCCAGGAGTAAACCCTGGGCTGGGTGTGGCCCAAAAAAACTGAAACAAAAAAAACCCTGAATTTGATCCCTGGCAACACACACGCACGCATGCATGCATACACGACAATAATTAAAACATTCTTATCAGAGAATAAGAATCTAAAGGCTTAAAAGAACAAGAATCTATGCATTTATTATGGTATTACACGTCATCATACCCAGAAAATAACTTTTCAGGAGCCAAAGAGATAGTACAAGAGTTCATGCACTCGCCTGGCACACAGCCGACTCCTGATCCATTCCCAGAATCACATATAGTTCCTGAGCATAATAGGAGTGACTTCTGAGCACAGAGCTTCTAAGCCCTACTGATATGACCTCAAAACCAAAAGTAAATTAATAATTTTTAATTCCTACATTAAAAAATGAAATTACACTAAGCAAAAAAAAATATTTAATATAGAACTTTGTCTTAACACCCTATTTATATTTGAACAACTTGTATGTTTTCAATGTAGAAATTAGGCCCAGAGAAAGAGCCTGCCTTGGGGCCGGAGAGATAGCATGGAGGTAAGGCGTTTGCCTTTCATGCAGGAGGTCATCGGTTCGAATCCCGATATCCCATATGGTCCCCCGTGCCTGCCAGGAGCAATTTCTGAGCCTGGAGCCAGGAATAACCCCTGAGCACTGCCGGGTGTGACCCAAAAACCACAAAAAAAGAAAAAAAGGAAAAAAAAAAGAAAAGAAAAAAAAGAAATACACTGCCTTATAAGCATACAATCCCAAATTCAAACCCCAGGATCCCACACATGCTGATCATGATCCTGAGCATTCGGCTATTATTCTCCACCAACTCATTACTACAAATACTATATCAGCACAAGAAAAACTACTGTAATACCTTAATGAAATGTCATGGTATCACAAATTTTCCTAGAACTCCTTAAAGAAGTTTATTTTCCATTTAATTTAAATTTAATTTAAATGAAAACACCATTTGCAATCATTTAAAAAACAAATATTGGGCCCCGAGGGATAACATAGCAGATAAGGCTTTTGCCTTGCATATGGCCAATCCGAGTTCAATCCCCAGCATCCCATATGTTCCTCCAAGCCTACCAGGAGTAATCTCTGAGCATAAAGCCAGGACAAACCACAAACTGACACTTCGGGTAGCCTCAAAATAATACAAAAGAATGTAAGATATAAGTTCACCCCCGACATAAATTAAAGGCAATTACAATCTTTAAATAATGGACTTAAAAAAATATATATCAAAGAGTCTAAATTTCATCTACAAAAATCTCAAAAAACTAGTTTATTAAATTCTGTGAAAACAAATTATTAATATTCCTCTCTGTAACACTAATAACAGCTAAGTAATAGAATACTGCTAAATAAGTAAAGCCCAAGAACTTTGACTGTTAGCCTGACTTTCGATTTTATACTACAATTTTCTGTGAGAAGCTAATTAAAACTATAGGTTCTTCCCCAGAAAAGCACATTTGAATACTAATATAGAATAATATACATTAAGAAATCCATGAAATTCTTAAAAATCCCATAGGCCAATGACCTACACTGAATATCCCTAGTGAATAAATTTGAGCTATCAACTAGTTAAAATTGAGTAAATGTCATGATCAAATTCAGGTATTATGTTGTTATCAAAAAAGCAAAACTAAACCTTCTGCTATTATTTTAACGACTTTATCGGTGATACAATAATTTTTACAAATATAACTGCTAATGAACTCTCCATTTTCCAATTTTTTCTCTTATTTTTAGATTATTTTCTATTTTTAATAACTTCACTTTCTGTCATCCTGAAACAAATATATTAGTATCAGTTATGTCAACTATGTGATACATTTTGTTTAAATAAATTTAAAAAAAAAAAGGCAAATCTAGAGCCTGAGAGTCTTAATGCTAGGAGGTAAGGCACTTTGCCTTACATGCAGTTGACCCCAGTTCAGTCTTCAGCACTGTTTATATGCTATAAATATCACCAAGAGTGATTCCTGAGCATGGTTCAAGAGATAAGCCCTAAAGACTGCCAGGTGTGGCCAACCACAGTCCAGTTCCACTACCACCTATTAAATGCCAGATACATTAAATACTTTTAAAATATCTTTAGGCCTAGGAAAATGGCTCAAAGGGTTGGAGCAAATGCTTTGCATGCATGACAACCTGCTTCAATCCTGGCGCTGGTCCCCAAAGCACTAAGTTGGGAGAAGTAAAAAACAGTAATGATAATATCAAAGCATATAGAAAAAATAAAAGATAAGCATTTAAGTTTCACAACAGTAAGTATTTCCAGATATAAAGTCCTGGAAGAAATTACAAAAGAAAAAAAAGAACACACACACACACACACACACACACACACGTTTTTTTTAAAAAAAAAAAAAGGCTGGAGAGATAGTGTGGAGGTAAGGCGTTTGCCTTGCGTACAGAAGGTCAGTGGTTTGAATCCCAGCATCCCATATGGTCCCCCGAGCCTGCCAGGAGCGATTTCTAAGCATAGAGCCAGGAGTAACCCCTGAGCGCTGCCGGGTGTGACCCTCCCCCAAAAAAAAAATTAAGAAAAAAGACTTCTAAATAAAACTGAGGTCCATTTTTAAATCAAAAAGTAACTGAAGGGGCCGGAGCAGTGGTGCAAGCAGTAAGGCATCTGCCTTGCCAGCGCTAGCCAAGGATGGACCGTGATTCAATTCCCCAGTGTCCCATATGGTCCCCCAAGCCAGGAGCGATTTCTGAGCACATAGCCAGGAATAACCTGTAAGTGTCACCGGGTATGGCCCAAAAACAAAAGTAACTAAAAATATATAAAAAGTAGTGAAGTAGAGAACTGGTATCTATAAATGTCACAAATGTTACAAGCAAGGGATTTGTTGTGTATGTAAATATTTTAGGGGATTAGTATGTTGCTGACCCTAACCTGATAGGTGACTGTGCCCTACCTTAGGGTGTGACCTGGCATTCTGTCCCCACCCTAGGGTAGTATCTGATTCTGCTTCCACCATTGGTTGGTATCTGATCCCACCATTGGGTGGTACATGATTCTGGGGGATAAAAGCAAGAGTCTGTGGAAGGCCAGGGCTTTTTGGCTGGAACTGAAGCTGAGTCTTTGGACTTCAGTTTTGTCCACCGAATAAAGCGAAAATTTCCACGAGCCTGACTGTGAGCTGTTTACCGCCATTTCACCTCAGAACCGTTGGCTAGACAGGGTGGCAGACGCCTGCTCCAAGCTGGAAGAGAAAGGCCTCATCCTCCATCCCTCCATAAGTCAACCTCTTCAGGGGCTGACTTGCAACAGGATTCACCACAGGAAAAATAGCAAACAAATAAAAAAATCTAAAATAGCTAATCTTTAAGAAATGAAAAACTGCACATATATATATATTGGTTTTGGGGCCACACCCGGCGTTGCTCAGGGGTTATTCCTGGCTGTCTGCTCAGAAATAGCTCCTGGCAGGCACGGTGTCCCACCGGGATTCGAACCAACCACCTTTGGTCCTGGATCAGCTGCTTGCAAGGCAAATGCCGCTGTGCTATCTCTCCGGGCCCGCACATTTATATTTAAGTTCAAATTCAGAGGCCAGGGGCTGGCGAGGTGGCGCTAGAGGTAAGGTGTCTGCCTTGCAAGCGCAACCCCGGCATCCCATATGGTCCCCCGAGCCTAACCAGTGAGCGCTGCCAGATGTGACCCAAAAACCAAAAAAAAAGTTCAAATTCAGTAATTAGCAAAAAGGTTGATCGCTTCTCGGCCTTTTGGCTAAGATCAAGTGTGTAGCAAAAAGGTTGAGTTCATATTTTCTACCAACAGATAGATGGTGATAGGGAAAAAAATGCTGACCAAGTTTTTATTCATTTGGTAAATACTTTTAAAAGTCCATTGAAAAAGTTATTTCAAATAAATCATAACTGATATAGAAAGATACTCACTGTAGAATTTTTATACTACATATTTAAACTGAATAGTTTAATAAGTCAGTACACTCTTATTAGAAGTAATAACTATACAACCATTTGGAAAGGCATTCGTAGAATATTTTAAAATGTGGGGTATTTTCGGAGCCGGAGAGATAGCATGGAGGTAAGGCGTTTGCCTTTCATGCAGAAGGAGGGTGGTTCGAATCCCGGCATCCTATATGGTCCCCCCTGCCTGACGTGCGATTTTCTGAGCCAGGAGTAACCAGAGCACTGCCAGGTGTGACCCAAAAACCAAAAAAAAAAAAGTGGGGCATTTTCATAATATATTATGAAAGCACTGAAAACCATTTTAAATTACAAAAGAATTACAAAAGATGAAATACCTACAGTGTAACACTAAATGAAAACAGGAATAAAATTATGGTAAATATAAAATATCTAAGGTATATGACTCAATTAGTAAATGAGGGAAGTCACAAAAATCACCCAAAATTTAAAGGCTTCATTTCTAAATACTACCAATTAATTTTCCATGTGTATTAAACAAATTTTAAATTATTTAAATAAAATTTTACAAGGTTTGTATTATATAGTTTATGGCTGATTCAAGTTTTTCCAAAGTAAATGTCTAAAGTTCACAAAACTAAGAGAAAAAAACTGTAATGACCCCATAAGCTCTCATTTCTGAGACAATACAGTATTAGCACTTCTATGTACTGTATGTGTCCAAATTTTGTGGCAAAACAAGAAATTTCAAAAGATGCTTTGTTTCTCAGTAGTACCAATGAGCAATTGCTCTCTAAATACTGTTTTAATTAAAGCTCTTAAGGTATTAACAATGACAAATTATGATCCTGTGATGAATTTTCCCCCCTATCATTCCCACCTTTAGAATACGGTATATTATTCTTTAAATAACAATAAATCCGCTAATCAAAATCATCTTTCTTTCTTTCAATCACATCTATACAAAGGGTAGGTCAGAAAAGTCCTCAAACCAACCAAGATTAGAGTAGCTGTCACATCACTTGACAGGTGACAGATGTCATCTCAGCTACGTAATAAAGGTATCAATTATATCTGTACATATACACACTAACGCATATGATACAGATGAAGTTTTCATAAACAATTTACAAAGTTTTGACCCTGTAAGAATTTGCACGAGAGAATTCTACAAAAGTTTTCCTAGACCTGTTATATAAGACATATTGCGACACTACCTGACATTAAAATAACAAGTATTATGATTAATTTCAATGAACTAAAACCAAGAGCCAATTTAAAATTAAGAAAGCAAGCATAACAATATTTGATGCACATGTATATGGGCAGTTTTTTTAATCAACTATTTTCTCCATTACCATTTCACTTTACTTCCCCATAAAGAATTGACAGCATTTAGAATCTCTTTGGAAAAATTTTCCTTCGTGTTTTACCTTGCAAAAAAAAAAAAAAAAGAATCGCTTTTATCTTGCAATAAGCAAAATTTAAAAAAAAAAACGATTTTATTAAAATGTATTAAAAATAAATAAAAATTCTATACCTAACTTTAAGCAGCTTTTAAAACATATACAATTCATATGCAAGAATAAATATACAAACTGATCAAAGTTACAACTTCTTTAACAGTGTAGAACTTAATTTAAAAAAACACCAAAAATCAAAAATTATAAATCAAAAATGATTTTAATATATTAAATTTTCCCAAGGCACCCATCAACTTCAATTTCAAAACTCTCAAAAAAAATTTCTTTTTCTATTTTGTAAACCCTATCCATGCACCACAATGGATCCAATTAGGGTTTCAAACAAGTGTTTGCAAATATATATATTATTATATAATATATAATATATAATATATTATATATATTATATATATATGTTCTTCAAGTAAAAGCGCTTTCCGTGCGAACAGCACTGAGTTGCTGATCTTTTATCTCTTTCAGCACTGAATCCGGCAATAGCCTAAAAAAAAAGCGAAAATTACCAAAAAATAAATAAATAAAAATCAAGAACCAAAGGGAGAGACCATCGTGTGCATTTTGCACACGAAATGCAAGTGGAACAGCTAGCTCTCCCTCTGAACAACTTGCTCAGAAAACCGACTCAGGTCGGCCACTGAAAGTCCAAGAGCCGGGGAGCGATTTCCGTGCCCCAAAGTCAAGCTTTGCCGGCTGCCAAAGCCCGGCCCTCGAGCAGCAAGGCAAGGCAATCTAGAACCCAAATGGCGCCCAACGAGAACCTTGGGATCGGGAAAACATGAATATTGCGCTTGCGCAGCCGCCGCCCCACCCGCCGCTGCACCGCTGCAGCTAGCGCCTGGCCCCCGCAGGGTCACGTGCTCCCATGCAGCGCCGCCCGCAGCGCCGCAGCCGCGCAGGCGCACACGCGGCGGCGACTTCCCTCCGCCGCCATAATGCGGTCTGGGACTCCTCACACAGTAACAATAGGAAATGTTAAGAAAATGTGGTTCGAACCGACCCTGGGGTTGCTCTAGCTCTATATCTACCTTTCGGGGCGGGAGATGTGTGAGGGGGAACCCGAGTTCCTTCCTACACAGCCGTTCGCGCAGCCGTCCCCCGACGCTGCCGCCTCAGCCTCACGCGCCTCAGTCGCCTCGCCGCGCCGCCCCGCGCCGCGCAGCCACCGCCACCGCCGCCTCCGTAGATTCAAAAACAAACCCGCTGGTCCCCTGCACGCGTCGGGGCCGTTATGCAAATGAGCTGGGGGCGGGGCTCCGCGTGCGTCGTGCTGGCCACGCCCTCCGCCGGCCGCCAATCGGCACACGCTCTCGCCGTGCCCCATGCAAATCTGCCTGTTTTTTATTTGAATGAGGTTCCCGAAGCCCCGCCCCCTGCTGCGGCCAGGCGAAGTCGGAGGTGGTGGCGCTGTGACTTTTCAGTTGCCGTGTGCGAGGTGTGTTTTTCAGTGGAGCTGTGCTCAAGCAGTGAGCAACACTCGGTGAGCGCCCTCTGTGAGTCAGGGAAAATGGGCGGGAACAGGTAGGCAAGAGTTTTGCAGAACTGAAGGGTGAGGGGGGAACTACCACCAAAAAAAAAAAAAAGGTATATGATGTTTCAAACGGTTCAGTCTGTAAACGTTTCCAATTATGCTTTGGACTTCAAGAGGTGAGAACAAAATGATCTCTTTTAGTTAACGGTAAGTTATAACAGGCATTTTAAACCTTTCCACTCGAACCCTCTAACTCGGTTTGAAGCCTGAACCACTGTCCTAGGAAGACCTACCTAGGACAGTGGAGACCCATAGAGATAGGGTTCCTCTAATTCAGTGCTTCAAAATTATTTCCTGACATGCCTCCCTAGGAAGAAGAAAACATTTTTCGCACCCTTCCCCCCGCGCGACTGTAAATAGTATCTTTATTTTAAAAAAATCTTAACCCGCGAAACAAAAATATATATAATAATTTGAGCTGATTTTTTTAATAAGAGGTGATGTCTGGATTAATGGCTACAATGTGCACTTTTTGCAATGCATAGCTTTTCGAAGAGGGGTTTGAAGCAGGACACAGTGACTCTCAGCTCCAGAGACATAGAAACATAATAAACACGGGGCTTCGCTTGTTATGACAGTGCTTGCCGAGGTCCAGCGCCCCCCCCCCCCCCGTTATGGAGAGGGCGCGCGCCCCACTATTTGAGAAGCACTGCTCTAATTACTGAGGATGTGGGTCTCATCCACATATGATGCGTATCTACCTCGGAATAAGTTCCTCAGAATAAGTCTTATTATCGCCTTTGGAGGGAAGGTGTCCGGAGAGCATTTGGGCCATCACTGGTAGTCCTCCACATATTCATGGCTCTATATTCAGAAGTTACAGCCTACATTAATTATGGGACTATATTTGAAGTGGTACCGAGGCTGCATGTAGGCCAAGTACATGAACCCCTGTATATCACTCTGTCCCCATTAATTCATTTTTTTTCATTTCTGAAATGTTAATTGTACTACTTAGTTGAGAGGATCAATTGATAGGTTGAAATGTAAATAGGCATTATCAAAGTAAGAAGATAGAATATTGTATGGTTTTGGCTAATTTTTTGCTTTCGTTTATTATTTTTCTATTTGTGGCATGGCTCAGAGGACTAGCACGCACACACATTGCATCCTGGAAGTAAGGTTCATTCCCCAACACCATGTGGTCTTCCTGAGCATTATCAGAAGTCTAGTAGCAACCTTTTTCTTAAATTAGTCTAGTCATTCAATATTTATTAAGCATTGATTATTCCAGAACTTTATTTAGGTAACTGTTCTTAAGAAATCTATACTATAGCAAAAGAGACAAAATTAGAAACAGGAAATGTTTTAAATAAGAAAGTAGCTGAGTTGTAAACATTTGCCATGCATATATTTGAAACCCTAATTTTATTATTTATTTAAGTGATAAATAAACACTATGTTTTTTGCCCAGAAGTGCTCCTCTTGGCTCTGTACTCAGGAATCACTCGCAGCTTGCTCAGGGGGCCTTATGTGATACCAGGGATCCACCCAACTTGGTGATATGCAAGGCAAATGTGCAATGCAAAACACCTTACAAGCTATACCAGTTCTAGTTTTAACTTTTTTTACATCACCAAAGGAAAAAATGTAGATGGTAGTTAATGATTATTTTCATTTTTTACTTTATGCTTAATTGAAACACAGGATGTTTAGGAGAAACATCTTATCCAAACTTGGGGAACCTGCAATATCTTCTTAAAAAAGCCAATGTCTAGGGCCCGGAGAGATAGCACAGCGGCGTTTGCCTTGCAAGCAGCCGATCCAGGACCAAAGGTGGTTGGTTCGAATCCCGGTGTCCCATATGGTCCCCCGTGCTTGCCAGGAGCTATTTCTGAGCAGACAGCCAGGAGTAACCCCTGAGCAATGCTGGGTGTGACCCAAAAACAAAAAAAAAAAAAAAAATCTTGAAAAAAGCCAATGTCTAAGAGTGATTTAATAATTTTTTTGTTTAAAAGATGCAGTTCATTGTGAACTCAGTAATGATTAGACTCCTATTGCTTAATTCCTAAGCTTTGTCTTTAGCCAGGAACATAGAATGTAAATGCTTGAAAAATGAGCTTTATGATAGCAAGACAATGTATTATAATTAATTAGTACATACTCAATTGTAAATTAGGTGCTCAGGGTAGAGAGATAATACAGGAGTTAAGACATTTGTCTTGATGGGAGTATACTCAGTTAAATTCCTAGCATTTTGAATGGTCCCCTGAGTACCACCACGTGAGACCCCAGAGCACAATAAAATAAAAGCTCATTAAATTATAAATATTAATATTTACATTGAAACTGCCACTACCATATATAGTAAGAGAAAGCTGATCGGACTATGTCATAGAATACATACATAGAGAAATCTAATGGCCAGGAATATGCCTCAGTAGACAAGCACCTGCCTTCTATATGTAAGACCTGAGTTCTATTCCTGGAGCTACTTCCTATTCCCCCAAAAAGGAGAGAAACCTAATAGGCTTGATTATTCCAATCTGGTTCTTTTCTCATTGCTATTCAGGTGTTTTTTTTTTTTTTAATTTATTTGCTTTTGCTTAGGAGGTAGACATGGGGGAGAGGGGGTTGCTCAGGGTGCTCAGGGGGGTTGCTTCAAAAACCATGACGAGGGCCGGGCGGTGGCGCTGGAGGTAAGGTGCCTGCCTTGCCTGCGCTAGCCTAGGACGGACCGCGGTTCGATCCCCCCGGCGTCCCATATGGTCCCCCAAGAAGCCAGGAGCAACTTCTGAGCGCATAGCCAGGAGTAACCCCTGAGCATCACAGGGTGTGGCCCCCCCCCCCCAAAAAAAAAAACCATGACGATCCAGGGATCAAATTTCTATGCAAAGTATGTGCTCCAGTCTGCTGAGCTATTTTCCCAAACCTTAATTTGGATGCTTTTTATTGAGAATATCCAATTATTAAGCCTATACGTAAAATCCATCTGACAAGTTATAGGTTTTGGACTTATTTTCCAGTGTTTGAATATCTACATATTTTAATATTTTCCAATTTTTTGTTGGATCATTTAATCATTTTGTCTTCCTATATTTTTATTATGACTACATTCAAAGTTTCTCTCTGTAAATGTTTATATTTGAACAATATTGTGAGGAAAATACTAATGACTAATATTTTCCCTTTTGATCACTGGGCACATTTTATTTCTCTTTGTTTCTTAAATATGCTAGATATTGAGTACAAATAATCATAGTGTTATAAATGGAATATGTTTTTTCTGAATTCATATGTTTAAATCTTAAATCCATGTGATAGTGTTTGTAAATAAGAAAATTTAAGAAGGTAAGTAAGGTTAAATGAGTTCAAAGACTAGCACTCTAATCTCCTCCAACACCACAAAGAAAAGGAAAGAAAAAAGAAAAACTGATATATTCTTAAGAAGAAAATACACCAGGAATATATGTGTGCACAGAAATAGTCCTCTGAGAATGCAATAAAAATGCATCTTCTGTAGGCTAACAAGAAAGGCTACAATACAGATCAATCCAGTACACTTTGATATGGACTTTCAGTACCCAGAACTATCTTTTGGTCTGTAGGAATTTAACAATTGCATGAATTGAAGTCATCAGAATCTGAACTATATTGATCACTATCTCCTTTAACTCATCAACTTTTCATGTTACAAGAGTTAAAGTGACCCTGACTGTCAAATTCTGATTGTCAAAGCTATACATAGGCAGATGTAGTGGATGTTCTATAACATAGGGCACAAGCAACACCTATGGAAACAAAAATGAATACACAGATTACTAAAATAAATAAATGGGACACAACAAAGCAGTATTAAGAGGAAAGTTCATAGCAATGCAAGCGTTCATTAGGAAGCAAGAAAGAATCCAAATAAATAGCCTAGGCTTAAGATACTAGAAAGAGACCAACAAAGGGTACCCAAAGTAATCAGAAGGAAGAAATAAAACTTAGAGCAACAATCAATAAAATGAAAACTAAAAAAAATGTTAATGAAACCAAGAACTAATTCTTTCAAAGAATAAATATGACTTACAAATCATTAGCTAGACTCAGATAAGAGAGACCCTAATAAGCCAAGTCAAAAATGAAAGGAGAGATAATACAACAGATACTACAGAAAGTAAAAGAATAGGGGCCAGAGCAGAGTGCAAGGGGTAGGGTGTTTGCCTTCCTTGTGCTAACCTAGGATTGACCATGGTTTGATCCCCAGGCTTCCCATATGGTCGCACAAGCCAGGAGTAACCCCTGAGCATCACTGGGTGTGGCAAGAAAAAAAAAGAAAGAAAGAAAGAGAGAGAGAGAGAGAGAGGGAGGAAGGAAGGAAGGAAGGAAGGAAGGAAAGAAGGAAGGAAGGAAGGAAGGAAGGAAGGAAGGAGAGAGAGAGAAAGAAAGAAAGAAAGAAAGAAAGAAAGAAAGAAAGAAAGAAAGAAAGAAAGAAAGAAAGAAAGAAGAAAGAAAGAAAGAAAGAAAGAAAGAAAGAAAGAAAGAAAGAAAGAAAGAAAGGAGGGAGGGAGGGAAGAAGGAAGGAAGAAAGAAAGAAGAAAGAAAGAGAGAGAAAGAAAGAGAGAGAAAGAAAGGAAGGAAGGAAAGAAAGAAAGAAAGAAAGAAAGAAAGAAAGAAAGAAAGAAAGAAAGAAAGAAAGAAAGAAAGAAAGAAAGAAAGAAAGAAAGAAAGAAAAAGAAAGAAGGGAGGGAGGGAGGGAAGAAGGAAGGAAGAAAGGAAGGAAGGAAGAAAGAAAGAGAGAAAGGAAGGAAGGAAGGAAGGAAGGAAGGAAGGAAGGAAGGAAAGAGAAAGAAAGAAAGAAAGAAAGAAAGAAAGAAAGAAAGAAAGAAAGAAAGAAAGAAAGAAAGAAAGAAAGAAAGAAGAGAAAGAAAGAAATAAGGGAAGAAAGAAGAAAGAAAGAAAGAAAGAAAGAAGAAAGAAAGAAAGAAAGAAGAAAGAAAGAAAGAAAGAAAGAAAGAAAGAAAGAAAGAAAAAAGAAAGAAAGACCAGCCATCAGGAACTACTGTGAAAATCTTTATTTCATAGTACTCGCTTAACCAAATTTTGTTTCAAAGAATTGGTCATTAAGTGAGGAACTACATGTACTGTATACAGTAGTACAGTATATGCATAGTACTTGACAATACAGTATTCTGAATAAGTAAAATAATGAAAAGGATCAAACTGAAAACTTCCACTTGATTTAATTTGCATAGGTTGTGTAACTTACACACAGTACTATAATGTATTCCAGAACATAAAGTTAATAAAGTAGATACATTAAAGCACCAAAAACCAAAGTACTGTACTGTAGAGTGTACAAAATGGAAAAAGGATATTTAAAATAAAATAAAATAATGGTGAAGAGATGGTCATAAGTGTGAGCAGTTGCTAAACAGGTAGGTTGTTAAGCGAGGAGTATTTGTATTGGATAACTAGAAGAAATGGATCAATTTGAGATTCATAACCTTCGAAGAATGAATCAAAAAGAATCTGAGAACCTGAACAGAACAAAATTTGAGATTCATAACTTTCGAAGACTAAATCAAAAAGAATCTGAAAACCTGAATAGAACAATTACTATCAAGGGCATTTAAATGGTAATAAAAAGTCTTCCAAAAAATAAAAGTCCAAAAAAATAAAAGCCCAAATGGAATTACTAGTAAGTTCTTCCAAATCTTTAAAGACCAATTTCCAGTGTTTTTCAGGCTCTTACAGAAAGTTGAAGAAACAGGAACTCTCCCAGTTCTACAAGGCAGATATTTAGAGATACCACTAAAAAGAAAAACTATAAACCTAAATCCTTGATATAGACACAGAAGTTCTTACTTGTTGCAATACTGCCCTTGATGGGGTTGACTGATGGAGGGATGGAGGATGAGGCCTTTCTTCTCCAGCTTGGACCACGCATCTGTTACCCTGTTTAGCGGCAATTCTGAGGTGAATGTGGTGGGAAGAAAGCTAACAGGAAGTCAGGCTTCTGAAGAAAACAGCTTTTATTCAGTGGAAGAGGCTGAAGCCAAAAGGCCCCAGAATCAGCCCCAGGAAAAAAGCCCTTCACCTTCCATAGACCCTTGCTTTTATACCCCAGAATCAGGTACCACCCAATGGTGGGATCAGTTACCATCCAACGGTAGGAGCAGAATCAGGTACCACCCTAGGGTGGGAGCAGAATGCCAGGTCACACCCTAGCGTAGGGCACAATCACCGATAAGGGTTGGATCAGTAGCATAATACTCCATTGAAATGTTTACATATACAATACTTACTAAAATATTAGTAAATTGGATCCAGAAATACATGACTAGCCCATATACCATGACCAAGTACAATTTATCCCAGGAATGCTAGGATGGCTTAAGATATACAAATCAATCAATGTAATGCAACTTATCAACACAAGGAAAAAATAAAAACCATATATTCGGGGTCGGTGAGGTGGCGCTAGAGGTAAGGTGTCTGTCTTGCGAGCGCTAGACAAGGAAGGACCGCAGTTTGATCCCCTGGCATCCCATATGGTCCCCCCAAGCCAGGGGCAATTTCTGAGCGCTTAGCCAGGAGTAACCCCTGAGCATCAAACGGGTGTGGCTTGAAAAACCAAAAAAAAAAAAAATATATATATATATATATAGATATAGATATAGATAAGTTCACATCAATAAATACAGAAAAGGTATTTGATAAGATCGAACACATGGGCTGGAGCGATAACACACCAAGTAGGGCTCTTGCTTTTCATGCAACCTACATTGTTCAATTCCCAGTATCCCATATGGTCCCCCTGAGCTCACCAGGAGTGATTCCTGAGGGCAGAGCCAGGAGTAATTCCTGAGCACTGACAGATGTGGCCCCAAAACAAAAAAAAGGTCAAGCACACATCTATGATTTAATAAAATAAAATAAGGAGCCAGAACAATAGCACAGCGGTAGGGCATTTGCCTTGCACACAGCTGCCTAGGACAGACCTGGGTTCGATCCCTGGCATCCTATATGGTCCTCCGAGCCAGGAACAAGGAGTAATCCCTGAGCATCACCAGGTGTGGTCCAAAAACAAACAAACAAAACAAAAAAAAAGGACTCATGATCATCTCAATAAATTCAGAAAAGCCCTTGGAAAAAATTAAATTTCACTTATAATAAAAACTCTTAACAAAGTTAATATTAAGGAGATTTACTTCAATATAATAAAGGCTATAAAGAACATGACTGTACTGCGATAGGGCATTTGCCTTGCATGTGGCTGACTTAGGCCGGACCTTGGTTCTATCCCCTGGCATCCCATATGGTCCCCCAAGCCAGGAGTGATCCCTGAGTGTCACAGGGTGTGGCCCAAAAAGTAAAAAAATAAAGAAAAAGAACATGACTGTAGCCAGGGCCCTTCAGAGATAGGTTTGAACCCTATTGAGGTTGTCACTCTAGCAGGTCAGAATCTCACGTCTATGAGAACCCCTGAAAGAAGGCACCCTGTGGGCTGAGGCTCTCCCTTACACGCTGGGGAGGGGGAGAGGAAGATGATTACCTGTTACAGCAAACACCTGGCATGACACAATGGAGCTCATCTCCTGTGCTTTCCAGTTATGTAGGTAAAGTTCCCCTAATCACATAGTCTGTAAACCTGATATGCTGCACATACACTTGACCAGTAAGGACCTTCCCTTCCCTTCCCTTTGTTTAATTTTCCCACATAGGTAAATCCTGTTAACTGTATAATTTTAAATACTCCTCCCTTGGGGGGCAATTCTCTCAAAAATTGCTCATGCATGTCTGCTTTTCCACTAATCTCCCTGAACTTGGCTTTGAGATCAGAGTTGTATTGGAAGTCATTGAGCTCCATTTGAAGCACAGGTGGGGCATCTTGCACATCAAAGGAAAAGGAGTTCACAAAAATTTGGAAAGTGGCTCTGTGCTTTTTGAAGTCTGCAAATCTGTGATCAAATTCCTTCTCTAGCTTAAAAATAGCATCAACATATTTCTCACCACTGAACGGTATGCCTGCATCCACAAGTTCCTTGCATGCTGGGAAATGGCAAAGGTTTGTCTGAGAGAGATGGGATTTCTTTTTTTTTTTTTTTTTTTTTTGGTTTTTGGGTCACACCCGGCATTGCTCAGGGGTTACTCCTGGCTGTCTGCTCAGAAATAGCTCCTGGCAGGCACGGGGGACCATATGGGACACCGGGATTCAAACCAACCACCTTTGGTCCTGTATCGGCCGTTTGCAAGGCAAACACCGCTGTGCTATCTCTCCGGGCCCGAGATGGGATTTCTATAACACAAATTTGTGGAGAATGCTCTCACGTTGTCATAGGCAGCACTAATAAGTTGCCCCGGGCCTTGTAACATCTTGTCTAGTACATTCAGCTTATGTGTGATGTCAACAAGAAAAGCTAAGTCCATGGGCCATTTGTGATCACTCAACTTAGAAACAGCATTCCCATCCTTCTCCATGAAGGCTTTCACTTCTTCTCTTGTCAGGACATTTCCCCTGCTTAGCCAACGTACCTCGGTGAAATAGAGCACATCTCCATATTCTGACTCCATTTTCTCTAAAAAAAGCACGGAACCTCCTGTGCTTTAAGCCCCTGGATCTGATTTGGTTGATGCATTTCACAATAACAGACATCATATTGTCACACGGCAATTACTGCAAAGGGCCGGCTGATAGATAATGCAGTGAAGAGCAATAGCCTTCTCTACACCCTTCTCTTCAAGTTTCTTTTGAACAAGTGCCACCAGTCTATTTTTCCTCCCTGTCATCGATGGCACTCCATTGGTTATTATTCCAACAAACCTCTTCCATGGCAAACCTGCATTCTCAATGGCATCACACAGATGCCGAAATATCTCATTAGCGGTGGTCTGGCCATGCATTGGAATTATTGTGAGCAGCTCCTCTGTCAATTCAAAATTGCAATCAACACCACGGACATAAATTGTGAGCTGCACAGTGTCTGTTATATCTGTTCCCTCGTCAAGAGCAACTGAGTATGCATCAAAATATTTGGCTTTCTCACACAGTTGATAAATGTCACTTGACATGTCAGAAATGTGCTCTGCCACAGTGTTGGCAGAAAGGCTGATTTTGCTAAAGTGACCTTTCTTTTCCGGACAGATAATACTTGCAGCCTGTAACATGCATTTTTTAACAAACTCTCCTTCTCGTGAATGGTTTCCCTGCCTTAGCAATCATCTCACTAACTATGTAACTAGCTTCAACTGATGCAACATTCTCTTTGGTTGCTTTCTTGCAGAAATCTTGTTGCCTCATTAGACATGCTTTAAGACTGGCAACCCGCTTTGGCCTCTCTCATTTTCTTGATATTTTGCACATGCCTCAGGCATATTTAGTTGAATAATGGCGTTTCAAGTTGTATTCCTTGTGCACTGCAACTTTCTCTGAGCAAATAAAGACATGTGGGGATGCCCCTGTGCTCAAGAAATACTGCGTCTCCCACTTTTCCTAAAATTGTCTGTGCTCGTCATCAATCTTTCTCTTCACTGCAGGCTTTGATGAAGTCATGATGAAGGTATGACAAAATCTAATTCTGTAATAAACTTCTCTCCCTTTTCTCCCTTAGGCCTCTGATAATACAAGAGACAGCGGGCAGGAGCAGCAGAAATGATGACTGCGCTAGGCACAAAGTATTTACTATTATTCGCTTACTGAATATTTGCAATAAAAAATCACATTAGTAAGAAAAAACAGAACAGAACTGCTTGGGGTATGCGAATGTTTAATGCGATTTTTTTCTTACTAATGCGATTTTTATTGCGATTATTTGGTAGGCGAATAATCACAAATACTGCGATATTTGAAGGGCGGCTGTGGGCCACAAAATATATGGAGGGCCGCAAATGGCCCGTGGGCTGTGAGTTTGAGACCCCTTCTCTACGAGGTCCCCTGGAACAAATTGCTCTACAGGGGTTCCATCTGCAAGACAGTTCAGGAACAGTGTCACAGAGGGCATACAACAACCCCCCTTTTACTGTTTGCGAATTGCAAGAAATTGAGATGGGCTTGATAGGCTGTGCTCTCCGCATAGACTGCTTTTTCTTCAGGAGGCAAGATCCCAGAATTAGTAAAACCAACATAAGTAAGACTGTACCAGCACTGCCAACAGCATGAGTGAGGCTTTGACACCATAACCCAAGGTTGAGGCCTTGCAATGTACCGGTATGTGAAGTCCCCTGAAGTCTCATAATAAATACCTGGGAGTTTATTTCTACACACTTGAATAATCTCATTCTAAAGGACATGAGTGTCTAGAGTCATATTTCCCTTCAAGTCCTGCAGGTGGTATATGATCTGTCCCATGTCTGAGCACACCTATTATATCTATGGGGGTAGGACATAAAATGTGGAACTATTCCAGTCACATAATAGCATGTCTTCACTGTAAAGTGACCCCTCCCCTTTTGGGGTATGTGCCATGGATGATCTCTCCAAAATATCACAAATAACTGACAGGCAACAACAGCAAACAGGTAGAAAGGGTAAATAATAAATAATTTTAAAATCATAGTAAATGCATGGGACCAGATGAGGGTGGCACTAGAGGTAAGGTGTCTGCCTTGCAAGCGCTAGCCAAGGAAGGACCGTGCTTCGATCCCCGGCGTCCCCATATGGTCCCCCCAAGCAGGGGCAATTTTCTGAGCACTTAGCCAGGAGTAACTCGCTGAGCATCTAATGGGTGTGGCCCAGCAAAACCAAAAAAATAAAAAAATATATATATATAGTAAAAGCTTTTACTCTTGAATTGGAAACATGACAGATGCAACTCACATCCCTTTTATTGAACATAATATTAAATCATTGCCATAGATATATGACAAGAAATAAAGAGGAAAATAATTCAAAGTCCTGGATCAAGTGTTTTTTCATGTGAGATACTCAGCTTCAATCTTCAGTACTGTGCTACTGTGCTCTCCTGGGCTGAAGTGATAGTGCAATGGGTAGAGCACTTGCTTTTATGTGTTTGACCTGAATTTGATCTTTGGCACCACTTGTGGTCTTTTGAGTTCCACCAGGAATGATCTCTGAGCATGATCCAAGAAAAAGCCCCTGTGTTGGGGGCTGGGACCAGTGGCCTTGGCAGTAGGGAGTTTGCCTTGCCACATGGCTGACCTAGGACAGACTGCAGTTCAAGTCCCCCAGCATCTCATATGGTCCCCCAAGCCAGGAGTGATTTCTGAGCACAGAGTCAGGAGTAACCCCCTAAGCATACACTGGTGTGCACCCACCCAAAAAAAGCCCTGTGTTCCACCAAGTGTGGCCCAAAGCAAGGGGTGAGGGTGGGGTAGGGAATTTGATTTCTCAACTACAATTTTGCAAAACTACTGGAAATTTTGAAGTATTGTTTTCAAATTACTGAGGGAAAACCACGTTTCATAGACTAGCAATTAACTGTGATGCTAGAATATGTTCATTTTCAGGTATGCAAAAATCTCAATATTTTACATTTTATATACATTTCATTGGATTCTTTCTGTGTGTGTTTATGAAGCAAGGTAGTATTGTTGGGGCTGGCCGACCAATGGTGTTCCCAAGCCACTTTCTCATGCAATCGTAAAGGGTTTATTAGCCAGCATGCTGGGGCTCAACACAAACTACACAAACTGAAGCAGGGAGCCAGGAAGAGCAGAGAGTGAGAGCCCCGGACCAAGATGTGAGGGCCTTTTATAGACTTTGTTAACTGTCTGCAAAAGAAGCTATTAACCGTCAACAGGAGTAGGAGACATTAACCGTTGATAGGAGTTAACTGTCAGACAGAAGCAAAAGGGGCAAAGGGAGAGATTGGAACAAAGTATCTCTAGGATTTATGGAGGTAAAGGGAGGGATTTTTGGCTTCCTTAACATTATTTATTGAATGAAACTTTCTTATAAAGGAGGGAGACGCAAGAAAGAGGGGTAATAATGTGTCATGAGAGAATATAGGCTCGCCAAGAAACAAGCCAAGCAAAGACACAGAGACAAGGAAGAACATGGGCTTGGGACTGGAGTGATGGCACAATTGGTAAGGCATCTGCCTTGCGCGCGTTAGCCTAGGACAGACCATGGTTTGATCCCCCAGCATCTCATATGGTCCCCCAAGCCAGGAGCGATTTCTGAGCACATAGCAGGAATAAACCCCTGAGCGTCACTGGATGTGGCTCAGAAACAAAAACAAAACTAACATAAACATGGGCTTGAAAGCAAGTCTATTCTTAATTAGATATTGTAAGTGAGGCTGGAGATGTCAGATTCCCCAGACAAAAGAGAGCTTACAGATTAAAAAAAAAAATCTACAAGCCACTTTAGGGGGAATAACTCAACACCCCTTTATTTTAGGGGGAATAGGATATTTATAATGTGTCTCAGCCAATCAGGTTAGGGAGGAAAACAGGAAAAAGAGGGAAAATAGGTAAGTGCTCTGTTTAAGGGAAAAACAGGACATGTACTTTGTTTAAAGGAAAAATAGGATGTAAGCTTTGTCTAGGGAGAAAAACAAGATGTATGCTCTGTTAGGTTCTGTGTGTTTAACTATAAGGTATGCTTTATAATAAAATGAGAACATTAACAATACATAAGAAACAGGATTAAAAGAAAGAAATCCCATATAATAGACAAAACTTAGAGAATGAATTTTTTAAAATGTTGAAACTGCTCAAGAGACATCTCCAGAAGATGTCTGAAAATTTCCAGAGTGGAAATACTCATTAATTTGTTATAGTGATTTATGTGAAAAGCTTTCTTTAAAGAGTGTTTAAAGCTATAGGGAAATAATCCTTGGTTAAAAAAGCTCAGCAAACAGGGGTCAGTGAAGATAGCCGAGTAGGCTATTTGCAGACTTTCCATGCTGATGGCTTAGGTTCTATTCACAGCACCACATGGCCTCCCAAGTACTGATGAAAAACCCCTAACATCTAGCTGGTATGCTTCTTGAGCACTACTAACTGTGGCCCCAACATAAAAACAAAAAACAAACAATAAGAATAGCAAGCAAAATAAAATACATGAGGAAAAAAAATTTTTAAGGACTAGGAATTGAAGCATTAGTACAGCATTTAGGGTTTTTATATTCCATGCAGCCAACCTGAGTTTAATCACTGCACTGGCATTCCATATGGAACCCCAAATAACTCCATAAGTAATTCTTGAGGGGAGAGCCAAGAGTAACCCCTGAACATTGCTGGGTGTCACCCCAAAAGAAAACAACCAAAATAGAAAAGGTGAATGCAATTACAGGCATTGTTTTGTTTAACAAAATAATTAGTTACCTGTTTTTCATAATGTGAATGCTGGATGTTGATTTCATAATCCTTTAGCTATATATTAAGAGAATAAAGGCTTGGAGAAAAGTAAGATGACGTCTAATCTATGATACTAATAAGTTAATAAAGCTAATGGTTGTATATATAATAGTGACATAATTTTTATATTGCAATAGAGGTGACATAGTTATAATAGCATTAATATCTAAGTTATTTGTATTTAATATGTACAAATTAATATTCAATTCCCACAAAATGTACCTTAACCATCCAAAGTGTCAAACCTCCTACTCCACTGTCCTTATGTCTATTCTACTTCAACTCATTTCTTTTCTTCCCTTCAACTCCTCCCCCTGCTGCTTGGTAACATATTTTGTAGTTCAAGGGTTTGTTATCTTTGGATATTGTCCATTCCTTTTCTTTACAAATCACATATGAATGAGATCATGGGTTTTTGTCCTTCTCCCTCTGAGTTATTTTACTTAGCATTACCCCCATTTAACTTCATCCAAGTTGTATCAAAAGGTAAAATTTCATCTTTCATATAGCTGAGTGTATATATAACATACAAAAAGTTTTTTTTCTTTTTTCTATTTACTTTTTCGGTTGTTTCGGGTCCACACTCAGTGGTACTCAGTGCCTAATCCTGGCTCTGTGCTCAAGGATCACTGTATTCCTGGCCAGTTTTGAGGAACCTTATAAAGTGCTAGGGATCAAACCCAGGTTGACTGTGTACAAAGCAAGCACTCTACCCACTCTACTATTACTTTGGCTCCACCACAAATTATGTTCTCTATTCATTTATCTTTGGTCTTTCAGTCTGTTTACAGATATTGGGATTGTAAATAATTCTGTGATGATCTGTGTTAATGTTTTTTTATTTGAAGAAAAGATGTTAACAAGTGGATCATATGGGAGTACAAACCAGGAGTAATCCCTGAACATTACTAGGTGTGACCCAAAAATAGAATTAAAAAAAAATTAATCAGAGGGGGCCGGAGAGATAGCATGGAGGTAAGGCGTTTGCCTTTCATGCAGGAGGTCATCGGTTCGAATCCCGGCGTCCCATATTGGTCTCCCGTGCCTGCCAGGAGCAATTTCTGAGCCTGGAGCCAGGAATAACCCCTGAGCACTGCCAGGTGTGACCCAAAAACCAAAAAAAAAAAAAAAAAAAAAATTAATCAGAGGTAGAAATCTAGGATTACCACAGCTCTCCATTATGTAATGGAATCAAACTACTTCTAAAGCATTTCTCCTGTTTTTCCACTGTTGTACTTGCAATTTGGAACTTTGTTTTTTGTTTTGTTTTGTTTTGGGACCATACTCTGGGACGCTCAGGGGTTTCCTCCTGGCTCTGTGCCCAGAAATTGCTTCTGGCAGGCTCAGGGGACCATATGGGCTTCGGGGGATCAAACCCAGGTCTGTCTTGGGTTGGCAGCACGTGAGGCAAACACCTTACCACTGAATTATCACTCCGGCCCCAATTGGGAACTTTGATCTTACGGGTGCAAGGTAGCTGCTTGAGTACCATTACTGTGTCCACATATGTCACCTAGAAAATTACTTTAAGAACAGTACAATAAAAAATCATCACAAAGATTATAGACTAAATCCAAAGACAATGATCAAATGGTGTGGCTTATTCAATCAATTTAACATTCATAGTTCAAATGAGGGCAATGATAGAGCCCATTGTTTGCATGTATGAGATCCTGGATTCAATTCCAAGCATAAAAAAGAGAGAGGAAAGGGAACCAGAACGATAAAGCAGTGGTAGGGCATTGCCTTGCACGCAGCTGATCCAGGATGGAACTCAGTTCGATCTTGGCATCCCCTATATATATGGTCCCCCAAGCCAGGAGCGATTTCTGAGCGAGGAGCCAGGAGTAACCCCTGAGCGTCACCAGGTGTGGCCCCAAAACAAACAAAAAACACCCTAAAAAAAGAGAGGAAGGAATGTAGTGGAGAGAAAGAAGGAAGGAAGAACCCATGACTGAACTCAAATAATAGCGGCAGCGGAATCTTCTCAGATGGGATCAGATTACAGGCTGAAAACTCTGGGATCTTTTCCAAATGGGAATGATCCAAACTACTTCACCCTCCACCCCCACCGGTACCCAGCAGCTTCCACCGACACCCATCATCTTCCGGACAAAAAAACAGTCTGGCTCCTCTACCAAGTTCTAAAATAAAATAACTGCCCACATTTGCCAGGTAGCCCTGTCTGGGCTGATCCCTCTGTGGAATTCTCAGAATGGGTGAAGGATGATTCCCTCTTTTGCATGAACCATAGCCCACCACCACACCCTATAGACTCAGATAGAAATGGCCTAGTTCCATGACTTAATCTCTTTAAACTGCCAAACCACCAAATTACTAAATTTGTTTCAGAGCTATAGATCCTCGACTGATACCTCAATATCTTATAGTAATATCAGCTTAGTAGTATTAAAGGAAATCTGATGTAGAAGTAACATAGAAGTCTGCCAAGCTCATTGAACCTAAACATAGAAGGCTCAACTAGCACCAAACACAGCCCACCCAGAAAATCCTTAGACACTGACTTTAGTAAAACATGTAGAAATACAACAATTATTTCAAATCAACCCTTAAGTTTTTTTGTTCTTTTTATTGTTAATTTTTGTTTTGGGGCCATACCCGACACCACTCAGTGGTTACTCCTGGCTACAGAAATAGCTCCTGGAAAGCTCGATGTACCACATAGGATGCTGGGGATTCATCCCAGTTCTGCCCCAGGTTGGCCACTTGCAAGGCAAATGCTCTACACTGTGCTGTCACTCTGGCCCCTGATCTAAGTTTTGATAATTCTATTTGCCTTTATGTTATGACAAACACTGTGAAATAAATTTATTTATGCCTTAAAGTGGCAGGTTCTGGTGGTGGGTGGAAGATTGGGGACACTGGTGAAGGGGGAAAAAATCACACTAATGATGGGTAAGATTGTGTTTGAACATTTATTGCCTGAAACTGCTGTATTATGAGCAACCTGGTAAATCACAATGTAATACTAAAACATTTCTTAATAACGTTTTTTAAAAGTTAAAAGAAGGGACTGGAGCAGTGGTGCAAGCGGTAGGGCATTTGCCTTGCATGTGCTAATCTAGGATGGACCGCAGTTAGATCCCTGGCATCCCATATGGTCCCCCAAGCCAGAAGCAATTTCTGAGCACATAGCATGAAATAACCCCTAAGCGTCATCGGGTGTGGCCCAAAAAGCAAAAACAAAAATAGTCAGCAGGAAGGAAGGAAGGAAGGAAGGAAGGAAGGAAGGAAGGAAGGAAGGAAGGAAGGAAGGAAGGAAGAAGAAGGGAGGGAGGGAGGGAGGGAGGGAGGGAGGAAGGAAGGAAGGAAGGAAGGAAGGAAGGAAGGAAGGAAGGAAGGAAGGAAGGAAGGAAGGAAGGAAGGAAGAAGGAAAGGGAGGGGAGGGAGGAGGAAGGAAGGAAGAAGGAAGGAAGAAGGAAGGAAGGAAGGAAGGAAGAAGGAAAAGGAAAGGAAGAAGGAAGGAAGACATGATAAGTTATCATACTTAGGAGCTGCATGAAACTATCCTGGGTTACACATATTTTCTTTTCTACTTCAGTAAATAGCCTTTGGTGGGGTAATTTTCAGAATCAGAACTGGACTTTGGGCAGAGGAGATTGCAGACAAAAGGGACTGCAACCAACACACTCATCTGCTATGTCAGCAAGAAGCAAGGGCAAGTAGGCCTGGCTTTAAGCAAAACACCTTAATTCGCCCATGAACAGCTGTGGTGTTATCTATATTTGTAAGGCAGAGCACATGTGGTACCAGGATAAGTATCACTAATGAGTAGCTGTTTAGTTTCTTGATTGCTATGTAACAAATTACCACAATTTGGCAGCTTAAAAACAATACAATTGATTCATCATCGTTCTGGGGGATAGAAAGCTGAAAACTGCATTGACCCTGCTCAAGGTATACAAGGCTGAAACAAAGGTGCAGCTGCCTGAGTTCTGTGGGAAACATTCGATTTCAAGCTCATTCTATTTTGGGGGGGAGGGGGTCACACCCAGCAGCACTCAGAGGTTACTCCTGGCTCTATGCTCAGAAATCACTCCTGGCAGGCTCTGGGGACCATGCAGGATGCTGGGATTCGAACCACCTTCCTCACGGACTAGCAACTAGGAATTAAGGTCAGAATTGGAAGATTCTGAAAGAATTGGCATCCTGGATATAAGGCCTCCTCTGTCTTCAAGGCAGGAGTAGTGCCTCAACTTCCTTTTATGTTTTGAATCTAGTCTTTCTGACACTGATCTCTGGACCCAGATATTTAGAGAACTCCTAGAGTTAAGTCAGATCCAATTACCAGTATACTGGTAATTGACAAGTCAATTGACAAGGACCTTAAATTAGCCTGTAAAATCCTTCCCTAGCATTCTTAAATGAGTGTTTGATGAATAACTAAAAGAAAATATGCATACATCAAAGTCAGGCAACTTGGGAGAGGGGGACTTCCAATTCATCTGAACAGAGGCCAGTTTGAGAATGGCATAGCTAGTATAAACTTGTAACTTGATCTTTCTGCCACTTTCCTTTCCACCTGTAAATAGCATTCTTATTTGTCCTATCATTTAAAAAATAAACTCAAGGTTGTAGTAGTGCAGTGTGTGGGTTATTTGCATTGCTCACAGCCAACGTGGGTTTGATTCCTGGCATCTCATGTGGTCCCTCCAGTGGTCCTCAAACTATGGCCCGTGGGCCACATATTGTATTTGTATCTGTTTTGTTTCTTCATTGCAAAATAAGATATATGCAGTGTGCATAAGAATTTGTTCATAAGTTTTGTTTTACTATAGTCAGACCCTCCAATGGTCTGAGGGACAGTGAACTGGCCCCCTGTTTAAAAAGTTTGAGGACCCCTGCGTGAGTCTGAACTGTCTAGAAGTGATTCATAAGCTCGGAGCCAGAAGTAAACTCTCTTTTTTGTTTTAGCAGTGCTAAGTTACCTCTTCACTCAGGAATTACTCCTAGTGGTGCTCAGGGGACCAAAAAGGATGCCAGGGATCCAATCCAGGTAGGTCATGTGCAAAGTACGGTAGTACAGCCTTAGTACCTGTTGTACTAAGTACCTGTTGTACTGATTCTGGCCCTGCCAAAATTAAGTCCTTAGCACTGCTAATGTGGTCCCAAAACAAAACAAAACAACAACAACAAACACGAAACCAACAACAACACAAAATAAGCGAGGCTGGCATGATAGCACAACAGGGCATATTTGCCTTGCACGTGGCCAACCTGGGTTAAACCCCTGGCATCCAGTATGGTCCCCAAGCCTTTCAGGAGTGATTTTTTAGCGCAGAGCTAGGAGTAACCCCGGAGAACTGCTGGGTGTGACTCCAAAACCAAAAAAGTAAAGTTAAAAATAAGCTCAATTTATTATCTGCATTTTTTTTTTTTTGTTTTGCGCTCAGGGGTTACTCCTGGCTCCATGCTCAGAAATTGCCCCTGGCAGGCACAGGGGACCATATGGGATGCCGGAATTCAAACCACCGTCCTTCTGTATGAAAGTCAAAATGCCTTACCTCCATGCTATCTCTCCAGCACCTATATGTGCAATTTTAACATGTCTTACAAGTTAATAACTTACTTAAACCTATATATATATTTAAAGCTATATATCTTCATATTTGTTTAATAACTCAATATAATCTTTAACCTAACAATTGAATAATAATCATGAAGATATTTGTTATTAATAGAATCAATGTGATGAATTATTGAACAGAATAAATATTAATATTGACCATATAAATATGCAAAAGTAACATGCATGTGAATATGCAAAGTTAACATAATATTGTGGCATTAATATTAATAAGTTTTGTACTAAAATTTTAATAACGACAATTAACACGCAACATTCAGATTTTATAATTGATTAGATTATATGAGACTAAGGATACTTAATACATGACAGATCCCAGTAGCCCATGAATATAGGGATGGATGTACTCTACCCCCACCTTCTTGTTCATCTCAAATGAAAAAAAGACAAACTTGATTTGGAAATTAAGTATGATAGCACCTGAGTTTTTATTATCTTCTTTTTCTTTTTTTTTTTTTTTATTTTGGGTCACTCCCGGCAGTGCTCAGGGGTTACTCCTGGCTCTATGCTCAGAAATCGCTCTTGACAGGGATGCTGGGATTCGAACCATAGACCTTCTGCATGAAAGGAAAATGCCTTACCTCCATGCTATCTCTCCAGCCCCTTTCTTTTTCTTTTAAATCAAGAGATGGTGGCTGGAGAGATAGCACAGCGTTAGGGCTGATTCAAGATGGACAGCAATTCAAATTGCAGCATCCCCATGCCTGCCAAGGAGCAATTCTGAGCACAGAGCCAGGAGTAACCCCTGAGCGCCTTCCGAGTGTGACCCAAAAAGCAAATAAAATAAGATAGTACAGCAGGTAAGCTACTTGTCTTGCATACAGACTACCCAGATTCAATCTCAGAACCGATATGGCTCCCTGAGTACTGCCGGGAGCAATCTCTGAGCACAGAGCTATGAGTCAACCCTGAGCAACACCAGCATGGCCCCAAACCAATATAATAAAATGAATTAAGGACACTATGTAAGTATTACTATTCAGGAATACAAAGTTGTTACACCACACCCACCACCAGAATACCAGCTTCCTATACCATTTCTCAATCTCCTGCACACACTTAGCAAACTTAGTCTACTGTAGACCAACTCTCAGGTTCTAGTGCCATTGGCTATTATTTATTTCTTTACTCTGTTTCTTTATATTCCACATAGAAGAAAGATCATTTGTTTATTTGTTTGTTTAATTATTGTTTTGGCGGGAGCATATTCAGCAGTGCTCAGGGGTTACTCCTGGCCTGTGTTCAGAAATAACTCCTGGATGACACAGGGAACCATGTGGGATACTGGGGATCGAACCAGGTTCTTTCTGGGTCAGCTGAAAGGCAAATACCCTACCACCTAACTCACTGGCCCCTTGAGGAAGATTATTTAGTGCTTGTCCTTCTCCCTTTGATTCCATAGATTCAGCATAGGTTCATTCAAGTTACAGCATACTGTAGAATAAAAATATAAAATAAAAATCCACTAGCTGATGAAGCAGGGTAACTACAGAGAAATAAAATACCAAGCGAGTGAGTTAAAGTTTTATTGTAGTTATTCTGCTTTTTTCTCGTGGCCTTCTCTGCCATTTTCAGCTTGCCATGTGCTTCCTATGTGCCATATGCTTTCTTCCCCTCCCAGCCAAACTCCTGTTTTTATTATCCAGAACTCCACACACACACAAGGGTAGGGGGGTCCTGTAATCCAGATGGGCTTTTACATACCAAAGGAAGAGGTTAGGGAAAAAAGGAAGTTGGGGGAAGGGTTACAACATACTACAGATTTTGTCTTTTCTGATTAGCTGAGTAGTATTTTGTTTGTATATATTACTATAGTTTTTTTTAAACTACTCAACAGTCTATAGACACTTGGGTTCTGTTCCTAATCTGGGGTAATTGTAAATAGTGCTACATATACAAAGGAGTTGTAATATCATTTCAAAATTAAATGGTTTAGTACTGTTGGGGTGAATGTCAAGAAGTAGAATTATGGCAACTCTATTATTTTTTTTTTTGGTTTTGCTTTGGGGCCACACCCCAGTGTGTTACCTGGTAACCCAGGGTTACTCCTGGCTATGTGTTCAGAAATTGTTCCTGGCTCAGGGACCATATGGAACGCAGGGTATCCAACCTAGGTCTGTCCTGGGTCAGCCGCATGCAAGACAAACGCCCTATCGCTGTGCTAAGACTCTGACCCCAGCAACTCTATTCTCAATTTTCTGAGAAGTTTCCATCTTGTTTTCCACAGAGGATGAACCAGATGACATTCCTATCTACAGTTGATGAGATTTTCTTTCTCCCATCTCCTTACCAATACTGGTTGTTTCCAATCTTGTCGGTATATATCCTTATCACTGGAGTGAAGTGATATTTCATTTTCATTTTAGTTGTTTCATTTACCTAGTAAGAGATTTAGAGTACTCTTCATATATCTAATGGCCACTTGTATATCTTTTGTGAAGAAGTAGATGTTAGTCCCTCTCCTTAGTTTTTGATGTTTAAATTTGCTTTTGTGTAAAAAAAAAAAAAAAGGTTTTTTGCATGTTCATAGGTACTCTTCTGGCATCCAGGATGTGGGTGCATGAGCTCTTCAAGAGCAAAAAAAGCCGAGCCAGAGCAATACAATAGCACGGTGGCGGGGCATTTGCCTTGCACACGGCTGACCCAGGACGGACCAAATTTGATCCCCACCATCCTAGGGTATCCCGAGCCTACCAAGAGCAATTTCTGAGCGCAGAGCCAGTAGTAACCCCTGAGTCATTCCAGTGTGCCCCTCCCCCCAAAAAAAGAAGAAAAAAGAGCAAGGAAAGCCTCTTCAATAAGTGATGTTGGGACAACTGGTCAGTCTCATGCAAAAAAGCAAGCTCAGACCTCCATCTAAGTACCATGCACAAAGGTCAAATAAAAATGTATTAAAGACCTTGACATCAGACCTAGAATTATAAGGTCTATATAAGAAAACATAGGCAAAACACTCCATGACATTGCAACTAAAGCATCTTTGAGGAGAAAACACTATCCAAACAAGTGGATGCAGAGATAAACAAATGGGACTACATTAAACTGAGAAGCTTCTGCATCTCAAAGGAAACAATGACTGGGGTACAAAGGGCCACCCAAGGAATGGGAGAAACTAACCAATACACATCAGATAAGGGCTAACCATCTAAGATATACAAGATACCTGACAAAATTTAACAGAAAAGAACATCTAACTCCATCAAAAAATGGGGAGAAGAAATGTTAACGACAATTTCAAAGAAGAAATACAAATGGCCAAAAGGCACATGAATATACTCCCACATCACTTGGGCCAGAGAGATAGCATGGAGGTAAGGCATTTGCCTTGCATGCAGAAGGACGGTGGTTCGAGTTCTGGCATTCCATATGGTCCCCCCGATCCTTCCAGAGGTGATTTCTGAGCATAGAGCCAAGAGTAGCCCTGTGCACTGCTGGGTGTGACCCCAAAAAAACTAAACAAAAAAATACCTCCCATCACTAATATCAGGGATATGCAAAATCAAAACAACTCACGCCATAGAGACTGGCACACACTCATAAAGAACAAGAACAATCAGTGCTGGAGGGGATGTTGGGAGAAAGGGAACTCTCATTTCACTGCTGGTGGGTATGCATCTAGTCCAACCTTAATGAAAACAAAAAAACCTGGAAATTGGTGGCCAGAGCGATAGCACAGCAGTAGGGCATTTGCCTTGCTGCAGCCACCTGAACGGATCCAGGTTTGATCACTGGTATATAGTATGGTCCCCTGAGCCTGCCAATAGAGATTTCTGAGTGCAGAGCCAGGAGGTAACTCCTGAGCACTGCCAGGTTTGTCCACAAAACAAAACAAAACAAAAAACCACGGATATCTTGAGCTCCCATGTATAAAATTGATTTAATATATTTTACTAAATTTGCCTACATCTCACAAACTATTTACTGATAGTACAAAAACTTCTATCTACAACTAAAATATTCTGTGGGATTCATCTGATATCTCAAAAACTACTACTTGTTTCCTGGTTTTCAGGCTTAGTATTTCTTTTTTTTTTTTTTTTTTTTTCACATCAAAGCATTTTATTTTACTGGGGTGTGGGGGAATCTTCAGGGGAGGATAAGCCGATGTCCTCGGCGAGCCGGGATCTCCGGACCCTAAGGCCGCAGAAGCAGTATTTCTTAAATACTAGTTTTAAATACCCCATTTGCCTTACTCTGTATGGAATAATGTTCTCAAATAATACATGAAGTGATTATTAAAATGTTTCAGTCAGACCTCCCAACTCTACTCAAGGATTTTCACAAACATTTTTGTTTATACTCTGCAGGTCAGAATTTGGTCACATGAACATACCAAGATTAAAGAGAGATAAAGGGAAGAAGTCTTTGCTTTGAGCAGTCATGTGTCAGCATGTTCTGTTATGAAGGAAAAAAGGATCGAATGAAGAGATAGAATAGCAGGTCAGGGGCTTGTCTTGCATTCCCCTGACCTGAGTTCAATACCCTACATTCCATATAGTTCCCAAGCATAAAGGGGAAAAAGGGACTGTAGAATATAATTAGTAGTTTTATTAAAATTAGTAATAAAGGGCCCGGAGAGATAGCACAGCGGTGTTTGCCTTGCAAGCAGCCGATCCAGGACCTAAGGTGGTTGGTTCGAATCCTGGTGTCCCATATGGTTCCCCGTGCCTGCCAGGAGCTATTTCTGAGCAGACAGACAGGAGTAAACCCTGAGGCACCTGCCGGGAGTGGCCCAAAAAAAACAAAACAAAAAAAATTAGTAATAAAGAAAATAATAATATAAAAATATATATATATATAAAATATAAAAAACTAATAAAAAAATAATATTTGGTATACAAACTAAAGCCCCTCATGTCCATGAGGCAATAACTAATATGATTTATTGACTTTCATCTCTCTTTTACTTAGATCCTTTACCTTGCCCCTCTTAAACTCCTCCCATTGCCTTTCCTCCTCCACTCCTTACCCACCCAACATGAGTGACTCACTCCTACATTTTGAGGGCCATGAATCAGTTGTGATCTTGCTTGTCCATGTCTCTCGGTACTCTGTTACCAATAGATGATAGTCAAAGATATACCCTCCCCCAAGAGTTTTCTTGGATCCTTGCAGTACTTATTTTTCCTTTGTAATAATGATCCATCTTCCAGCTAAAATCAGAACCTCCTTTCTGCCTCCTGCTTTGATAACACAGGAGTCAAAATTAGACAGCGTTCGTTTCAGTTTACTTGTCACCACATCTCAACTCATCTCGGGCACTAAGACTTGAGACTCTTAATGTCCATGGCTCCAAGTTCTACAAAAAGACTATTAGGTGATTGTCAGCAGAGAATGCCCCTCTTCAGGACACTGTTTATTTCTTAAGGACTTATTCTTTTTTTCCTTTCCTTTTTTTTTTTTTTTTTTTTTTTTTTTTATATTTGGGCCACATTCAACAGCACTCTAGAGTTACTCCTGGCTCTGCACTCAGAAATCACTCCTGGCAGGCTTGGAGGACCATAGGGGATGCCAGGGATCAATCCCGGACCATCCCAGGTCTGCAGCCTGCAAGGCAAACACCCTATCAATGTGCTATTAAAGTCCCATAAGACCTTATTCTTTTATGAGAGAGAATAGATGGTTTTTTAGTTACAGGTTTAGAACATATATAATCCTTTGCAAGACAGTACTTTAACTTTGTAAAATGTTGGGTTCCAGACTGATAGTTTGATTTTTTTTTCTTTTTTCTTTTTTTTTTTTTTTTTGGCTTTTGGGTCACACCCTGCAGCACCTCGTGATTATTCCTGGCTCTAGGCTCAGAAATCGCCCCTGGCAGGCACAGGGGATCATATGGGTTGTCGGGATTTGAACCAGCATCCTTTCGATGCAAGGCAAACGCCTTTACCTCCATGCTATCTCTCTGGCCCCTGATCAGTTTGAATTTTTTTTCAATAGTAAACAATTTAATATAAATATAAAAATTTTCTCAATATGAGGACTTTCACACGGACAGGGGGAGGGAGACCACCAACAAATTTTCTTAAAAAATAACACGTACACACCCCTCCACCCAGTCCCTTTGTTACTCAACCACTCAAATTAAATCTGTACACAGCTATCAAGACAGAAAAGGGTCAGAGAGAATGTTGTGTTGTGATGGAGTCTTTGGGCCAATTCTGAACCATAGGCTTCAGATGGAGCCAAGGATTTCTAGGTCCAGGGAAGGGGGGCAGAAGACAGACTCAGGTCACTCGCTGTCAAACTCAACTGAATTGACCTGGACGGAGATGGAACCGCCACGGTAGCTGCCCCGTTTCTTCTTTGTTTTCTCATGTCGGAAGGATTTGCCTTTGGTGAACTTCAGAACCTCATTGGCTCGCTCCCCCCAGTCTCCAGCACCTCACTTGGCATCAAATGAGTTGTCAGCCACTCGAGCATCCACTTCAATTTCCTTTTCCCTGACCCTTCCGAATGGAGATGAGGCCCTCTTTTCTCCTTTCTTCCTTTTTAGAAATGTGTTGGGGTCTGGAGCTTTATCTTCTTGGCTTGAGGCGTCTCTGTCTCCTTAGCAGCCTCATTCTGCTTCCACTTCTTTCCTGAACCTGGCTTAGAAACAGCCGCTCCAACCTTTTTCTTGCCACCCTCCTCTTCCTCCTCCTCGCTATCTGAGTCTGCATTTCCATTCTGTGCAGAAGGAGTTGAGGTGCCGTTAGTCTTGGGGGGCTGCGGTTTTGGGGTGCCCTTGCCCTTGGGCTTCTCCTCATCATCATCATCACTGGAGTCACTAGAGGAGCTGCTTTAGCTCTAGGCCTTCACATTCTTTGAGGCTGGCTTGGGGGCAGGCACAGCTCCCATTGCCTTGGGTGACTTCTTTTTTACTGGGACTTTGGACAGCTTCTGCTTCTCTTCCTCCTCCTCCTCCTCCTCCTCCTCCTCCTCTCCTCCTCTCCCTCCTCCTCCTCCTCTCCTCCTCCTCCTCCTCCCTCCTCCTTCTCCTCCTCCTCCTCACTGCTTGAGCTGTCAGACTCAGAGCTGCTGGCTCCAGCTCCTGAAGGGGCCTGCTTTGCAGGCAAAGAGGAGGCAGCTTCAGCTGGTGCCTTGGCCTTCGGGGTGGTGACAGCCTTAGTAGCTTCCTCGATGGAACTGCTCTCCCCACTGGAGCTACTATCGGCCTTTCTGGTCAACTGCTGCTTAGGAGCAGGCACTGGTTTCGCTGTTAAAATGTATTTATAGTTTTTCCTAATTAATATTTCCTGATTGCCCTAATCTTTTATTGTGTATCTTAATGTAGTAGCCTGTTTCCTTTTATATTCTTTATATATAATATAGTTTATATAATACATATATATAAATATACATATATATAATATACATATATATATATATATATATATATATTGTTTTTGGGCCACACCCGGTGATGCTGAAGTGATTCTGGCTCTGCATTCAGAAATCACTCCTGGCTTGGGGACCATATGGAATGCCGGGGATTGAACCGAGATCTGTACTGGGTCAGCCGTGTGCAAGGCAAACATCCTACCTCTGTGCTATCACTCCAGCCCCTATACATCTTTTTTTTTTTATTATTTAAACACCATGATTACAAATAGGACTGTAGTTGGGCTTCAGTCACAAAAACAACACTCCTCTTCACCAGTGCAACATTCCCATCCCAGTGTCCCCCATCTCCCTCCTCCATACCCCTGACTGTATTTGAAACAGGCATTCTACTTCTCTTATTCATTAACAGTATCATGGTAGTTGTTAGTGTATTATTTCTCTAACCGCACTCACCCTTCATTGAGGTGAGTTTCATATCATGAGCCCATCCTTCCAGCCCTCATCTCTGAGCATTATCATGATAATGTCTATAATTTTCATTAAAGCTCATAGAGAAGCAAGACTATTCTGTGAGTGTCTCTCTCTCCCTCTGACTTATTTCACTCAGCATAATAGATTCTATGTATAGGAAAATTTCATGACTTCATCTCTCCTATGGCTACATAATATTCCATTGTGTATATGTACCACAGTTTTTTTAGCCATTCATCTGTTGAAGGGCATGTTGGTTATTTCCAGAGTCTGGCTATTACAAATAGTGCTGTGATAAACATAGGTGTGAGGAAGGGATTTATATATTGGATTTTGGTGTTCCTAGGGTATACCCTTAGGAGTGGTATAGCTGGGTCATATGGGAGCTCAATTTCCAGTTTTTTGAACAATCTTCATATATTTTCCATAAGGGCTGGACTAGACGGCATTCCCACCAGCAGTGAATGAGAGTTCCTTTCTCCCTACATCCCCAACAACATTGATTGTTCTTGTTCTTTGTGATGTATGTCAGTCTCTGTGGTGTGAAATGGTAACTCATTGTTGTTTTGATTTTCATATTCCTGATAACTAGTGATGTGGAACATTTTTCATGTGCTGTTTGGCCATTTGTATTTCTTCTTTGAAAAATTGTTCGTCTCCCCTTTGCCCCTTAATCAAAGATTAGTTGACTGTATATCTGGGAAAAATTCTCTGAATATTTTATTTCTATTTCACTGAACTGAAGTTCTTTCCTTATCCCAATACCATACTGTTTTAATGACTACAGCTTTGTAATACAATTTAAAGTTGGGGAAGGTTATGCCTCCAATACTTCTTTTCCCAATGGTTACTCTATTAATGAGTGTTTATTTTTCCAAATGAATTTCAGGAGTGTTTGATCCACTTCTTTGAAGAATGTCATAGGTATCCTCAGGGATTGCATTAAATGTGTACAATGCTTTAGGGAGGATTGCCATATTAATGACGTTAATCCTGCCAATCCATGAGCAGGGTATGTGTCTTCATTGCCTGTGTCCTCTCTTATTTCTTGAAGCAGTGTTTTGTAGTTTTCTTTGTATAGGTCCATCACGTCTTTAGTTAAGTTGACACCAAGATATTTGAGTTTGTGTACACTAATGTAAATGAGGTGTTATTTTAATGTCCATTTCTTCTCTATCATTATTGGTGTATAAGAAGGCCATTGATTTATGCATGTTAATTTTGTAGACTGCCACTTTGCTATAGGAATCTATTCTTTCTAGAAGATTTTTTGGTAGAGTATTTAGGGTTTTCTATCATGTCATCTGCAAACAGTGTGGAGCTTGATTTCTTCCTTTCCTTATCTGGATGCCCTTGATATCTTTTTCTTGTCTAATCGCGTATGGCAAGGACCTTCCAGGACTATATGAATAGGAGTAGTGAGAAAGGGCATCCTGTTGTACCCAGATTTTAGAGGAAAGGCTTTTAGTTTATATCCATATGAATAATATTTGCCAGACAGAGAGATAGCATGGAGGTACGGCATTTGCCTTTGGCATTGCAGAAGGATGGTGGTTTAAAACCCAGCATCCATGTGCGTCCCCCGAGCCCTGCCAGAAGTATATATATATACTAGTCCACTTTCTTCCCATTTCTCTTTTCATAGTTAGTATATTCTTGTTGGGTTTCAGCATGGTTAACCTATCAAGGGTTTACAGGGGCAGTGTTGATGTCTCCTACTATTATTGTAGTTGCCTCATTATATCTTCTTTCAGATTTGTCAACAAACTGCATTAAATATTTTGCTGGTCCTCATTGGGTGCATATATGTTTAGGACAGTGATTTCTTCCTGCTGTATATATCTTTTAATTAGTACAAAATGACTATCTTTGTCTCTTATAACTTTTCTTAGCCTAAAGTTTGTGTCATCAGAGAATTATTTAGCCACTCAGATTTTTTTTTTTTTTTTTTTTGGTTTTTGGGTCACATCTGGCAGCACTCAGGGGCTCCTCCTGGCTCTACACTCAGAAATTGCCCCCAGCAGCTCAGAGGACCATATGGGATGCTGGGATTGAAGCACCATCCTTCTGCATGCAAGGAAGATGCCTTACCGCTGTGCTATCTCTCTGGCTCACCACTCAGCTTTTTTTTTTTTTTTTTTGGTTTTTGGGCCACACCCGGCGGTGCTAGGGTTTTACTTCTGGCCATCTGCTCAGAAATAGCTCCTGGCAGGCACGGGGGACCATATGGGACACCGGGATTCAAATCAACCACCTTTGGTCCTGGATCGGCTGCTTGCAAGGCAAACACCGCTGTGCTATCTCTCCGGGCCCCCACTCAGCTTTTCTAAGGGAGTTGTTTGCTTGTATGATTTTCCTCCAGACTTTTACTTTGAGTTTATGTTTCTGACTGTTTAGATGTGTTTCTTGTAGGCAGCAGATTGTTGGATTCAGTGTTTAATTCATTTTGCCACTCAGTATCCCTTAACTAGTGCATTTAATCCATTGATGTTAAGAGAGAATATTGTCATGGGATTTGATATCATCTTTGTGTAGAAGTTTGTTGCTCAGAAATCGCTCCTGGCAGGCTTGTGGGACCATATGGGATGCCAGGATTTGAACCATCGTCCTTTTGCATACAAGGCAAATGCCTTACCTCCATACTATCTCTCCGGTTTCTAGTGGCCTTTTTCTTTTTTCAAACTGTATTTTCTGCAGTAATGTTCTTGTAATTTTGTTTAGGGAATATTATGGAAAAGAACTAAAATGGTCCAGTCTAAAAGTGTTGGTTAAATCGTGTTAAGAATTTCAGACTGGGGGCCGGGTAGGTGGCGCTGGAGGTAAGGTGTCTGCCTTGCAAGCGCTAGCCAAGGAAGGACCGCGGTTCGATCCCCCGGCGTCCCATATGGTCCCCCAAGCCAGGGGCGATTTCTGAGCACATAGCCAGGAGTAACCCCTGAGCGTCAAACGGGTGTGGCCCAAAAAAAAAAAAAAAAAAAAAAAAAGAATTTCAGACTGGGGCCTGGAGAGATAGCACACCGGCATTTGCCTTGCAAGCAGCCGATCCAGGACCAAAGGTGGTTGGTTCGAATCCCGGTGTCCCAGATGGTCCCCCGTGCCTGTCAGGAGCTATTTCTGAGCAGACAGCCAGGAGTAACCCCTGAGCACCGCCGGGTGTGGCCCAAAAAAACAAAACAAAAAAAGGAAGGAAGGAAGGAAGGAAGGAAGGAAGGAAGGAAGGAAGGAAGGAAGGAAGGAAGGAAGGAAGGAAGGAAGGAGAGAGAGAAAGAGAGAAAGAGAGAGAAAGAGAAGAGAGAAAGAAAGAAAGAAAGAAAGAAAGAAAGAAAGAAAGAAAGAAAGAAAGAAAGAAAGAAAGAGAGAGAGAGAAAGAGAGAGAGAAAAAGAAAGAAAGAAAGAAAGAGAGAAAGAAAAAGAAAGAGAGAAAGAAAAGAAAGAAAGAGAGAGAAAGAAAAGAGAAGAGAGAAAGAAGAAAGAAAGAAAGAAAGAAGAAGAAAGAAAGAAAGAAAGAAAAGAAGAAAGAAAGAAAGAAGAAAGAAGAAAGAAAGAAAGACAAAGAAAGAGAGAGAAAGAAAGAGAGAGAAAGAAAGAAAGAAGAAAGAAAGAGAGAGAAAGAAAGAAAGAAAGAAAGAAAGAAGAAAGAAGAAAGAAAGAAAGACAAAGAAAGAGAGAGAAAGAAAGAGAGAAAAGAAAGAAGAAAGAAGAAAGAGAAAGAAAGAAAGAAAGAGAAGAAAGAAAGAAAGAAAGAGAGAAGAAAGAGAGAAAGAAGAAAGAAAAGAAAGAAAGAAAGAAAGAAAGAAAGAAAGAAAGAAAGAAAGAAAAAAGAGAGAGAGAGAAAGAGAGAAAGAAAGAAAGAAAGAAAGAAAGAAAGAAGAAAGAAAGAAGAAAGAAAGAAAGAAGAAAGAAAGAAAAAGAAAGAAAGAAAGAGAAAGAGAGAAAGAAAGAAAGAAAAAGAAAGAGGGAGGAAAGAAAGAAGAAAAAAGAAAGAAAGAGAGAAAGAGAGAGAGAAAGAAAGAAAAAAAAGAAAGAAGAGAGAAAGAGAGAGAGAGAGAAAGAAAGAGAGAGAGAAGGAAGGAAGGAGGGAGGAGGGAGGGAGGGAGGAAGGAAGGAAGAAGAAGGAAGAAGAAAGAAAGAAAGAAAGAAAGAAAGAAAGAAAGAAAGAAAGAAAGAAAGAAAGAAAGAAAGAAAGAAAGAAAGAAGGGAGAGAGAGAGAAAGAAAGAAAGAAAGAAAGAAAGAAAGAAAGAAAGAAAGAAAGAAAGAAAGAAAGAAAAAAGAAAGAAAGAAAGAAAGAAAGAAAGAAAGAAGAAAAGAAAAGAAAAGAAAAGAAAGAGAAATAAATTAATTCAGACTGGGACCAGAGAGATAGCATGGAGGTAAGGTATTTGCCTTTCATGCAAAAGGATGATGGTTAGAATCCTGGCATCCCATATGGTCCCCCCTGCCTGCCAGGGGTGATTTCTGAGCATAGAGCCAGGAGTAACCCCTGAGCGCTGCCGGGTGTGACCCAAAAACAAAAAAACAAAACAAAAAAAATTTCAGACTGCAAGTGTATTTTGCAAAAAAGTTCTGTTTATGAAAAAGGCTGATATTTTAATTTTACACTTTAAAATTTGTTGCTTTGGGAAATATTAGGGTTCCCACTTTGGCTGGCAGAGGTCAGAAAAACAAAAGCTTTGTATAAACCTTTTCTTATTTTTTTCCTTTTTAAAAAAAAAAAAAGAACACTGAAATGTTACCCCTCCCCCAACTTCCTGCCTATCTTACCTGAATGGTGAGACCTTCCCACAGTTGGGAGGGGTCTGTGTTTGGTAAATTGCCTGAAGGGAGGAGAGGCAGATGCAGCAAAGAAAGAGATGAGTCATACAAAGGATGGTGAGAGAGGCTGCTTAGCTTAGAGGCCATATAACGAATATACACATGGTGGTTAGGACCTTGTAATAAATCTGGATGTCTCCTGAAACTTCATCTAACTGCCTGTGGATCATTTCTTTGCCATCACCCTGCACCAACAGACCCATGGTTGCTGGTTGCAGGCAGTGAGCCGAGCCAATAAAGGCCTCTCCATCCATCCATCCACCCACACTAGACCTCTTTAATTAATATTTAATACAACAGGTATGGCCCAAAAGCCAAAAAAAAAAAAAGAAAGAAAAGAAGAAGAATTAGAGATGAACTATTCTTTATCTTTCTTTTGATTTTCTTTGAACAAATTTGCCTTCTAGTTCATTAAAGAATCAAGAATAATAATCATAAATATAAGTTCATTCTATATTTGTATTAAAGTCATGTTTTTTAATTACACTCTTTTTTTTTTTTTTTTTTTTTTTTTGGTTTTTTCGCGGCCACACTCGTTTGATGCTCAGGGGTTATTCCTGGCTACGGGTTCAGAAATTGCCCCTGGCTTGAGGGGACCATATGGGACACCACCGGGGGATCAAACCGTGGTCTTTTTCTTGGCTAGTGCTTGCAAGGCAGACACCTTACCTCTAGTGCCACCTCGCCGGCCCCTTAATTACAGTCTTAAAATCTATACTTCGGTATTCCTAACAGCTTCTCAGATTTGTTTATTCTAATTCAAACTACATACTGCTGTCAGCTCCGATCTTCCAAAAATACCACTTGTGCCACTCTCCCTGCTTAATGAAACTTCCTATGAAAGGGAGATAAAGTGCCAAAAGCCATTAATCTGATATCACAATCTTTTCTACTACTGGGCTCCAGGTACCCTTCAACTTCTTATTTCCCACACAAACTATTATTTCAGTCGCATAAAAATACTTTACTTAAAAAATACATTACTTTTATTTATTTATCTTATTTATTTTCTTTTAGAGATAGGGTCTCGCTATGTTGCGCAGGCTGGAGTGCAGTGGCTATTCACAGGCGCAATCCCACTACTGATCAGCACAGGAGCTTTGACCTGCTCTATTTTCGACCTGGGCCAGTTCGCCCCTCCTAAGGCAACCTGGTGGTCCCCTGCTCCCGGGGGGTCACCATATTGATGCCGAACTTAGTGCGGACACCCGATTGGCATAGCGCACAGCAGCCCAGAACTCCTGTACTCAAGTGATCCTCCGGCCTCAGCCTCCCGAGTAGTAGCTGGGACTACAGGCGCGCGCCACCACTCCTGGCAAAATACTTTACTTTTAAAAATTCATTGTATGGGGCCCCTGGAGCACAGTGGTAGAGCAGATCCAGATCCTATTCCCAAAACCCCATATCATTCGAGACTGCCAGTAGTGATTCTGGAATACTAAACAGCAGTAAGCCCCTGAACATAGCCAGTTGTGGCCCCAAACCAAAAATCAAAAATTTGACCTGCAACTTTAAAGCAATGAGATGTTTGGCTGGAGAAATAACTCAGAGGTTATTGAAATATCTGTCTTGCATTTGGCAGGTCCATGGTTTGATCCCCGGCACCACATGTTCCCCTGAGTACTGCAAGCAGTGACCAATGAACAAGCTTAGCCCCCTTGACCCTCTGCTATATGTGGCTCAAACCAAAAAGAAAAAAACTTGTCAAAATTGGGAATAGCATAGCATATAGCATGCAGAGGCTCTTGCCTTTCACACGATTCACATCTTGGGCATTCCACATGAGTCCCTGAGTCTGTAAGGAGTGATTCTTCAGTGCTAAGGCAAGCAGTGAAACCTGAACACTGCCAGATATGACCCCCAAACAAAGCAAATCAAAACAAAAAAATATGTCAAAATAGTATCAGAATTGCTTGATTTGGTCTCCCCTTCTTAGAAATTTTCTCTTTCTGAAAACTAGCTATTTTTTCTCCTCAGCAAGTGGATTCCTGAAATCTTACCGTATTCATCTAAGCACAATAAAGATCTTATGTTGTTAAACATATATCTGGACTTTGTCTCTTTGTCATAAAAAAACCCTTAGAAAAAAGTTCAGAAAGATTTCTCAACAGGATTAAACTCTTGATGAGATTAATGATCTATAATGAAAATGATCTACCATTCATGATTTGAATGGTTCCCGGAGCATTGCCTGTAGCCACCTCAGTAGAGAGCCCAGAATACTCCTGACCACCAAAGCAAAAAAAACAAACAACAACAACAACAAAAAACCCAACTTCCTAACTTTCTTTTTTTTTTTTTTGAGGGGGGTCACACCCGGCGGTGCTCAGGGGTTACTCCTGGCTGTCTGCTCAGAAATAGCTCCTGACAGGCACGGGGGACCATCTGGGACACCGGGATTCGAACCAACCACCTTTGGTCCTGGATCGGCTGCTTGCAAGGCAAACGCCGCTGTGCTATCTCTCCAGGCCCCTTCCTAACTTTCTTGTGTCATTGTTTTTGCTAATTTTGACTTAAAGAGTACCCTTAGATAGCTCCGGGATGGATACTAGTCACCAGAAAGAAACAACAAATAATTCGACTATTAGATCGTTGATATTTGAACCAACCTGCCCTTCAGGGCAGCAAATAGGGCCTCAGATTGTTCAATTGTATGATTCAAGATTTATTCAGTCCTGTCTATGTAATGGATCCCAAAAACCTAATATACCGAGGCTCAGCTTTCTGATGTGTTCTAATAAGCTATCAACTTGAGAAGGCAGACAGAGGCTTTCTAAAACATTTGATTGGCATGTTGATTATTTCAAGCTGTGTCAATTGATGTCCTGCAAGGTCATGACAATCTTTTATTACTTCCTTAACTACTCATAACTATAGAAATTGGGTACATTAGCCAGAATTAGCTTTTTTTTAAATCAGATATAACTCATCTACACATATATAAATTATATATATATATATATATATATATATATATATATATATCTGTAGTACAGATAGGACAGTCCTATGTGTAAGACAGGAAAAAACACCTAATTACAGAAAATCTCATCTTCATTTTATGATACTCCCTCCTCCTCCATCCTCAAGTGAGTTCTCCCTTTCTCCTTACATCCTGATTCATCTCCCCTTTTCTTTCTTTTTTTGAGTAGTACTAGGATGAATTCATACATGCAAGAAAATGTTCTACCCACTAACACCAATATTCCCTAGCCCTTAACCCATTAATCTTTTTATTAATGTTAATCTAAATCTACTGGTATTTAGGTAATCAGGCACAGTCTGATGATGAGTTTTTGGCTGGTTCTAAGCCTTTGTGAGCTATTTAGAGCTCAATCTGAGAACTTTTATAAAAGCTTTAGTAGAAGCCAGAGGATATGCACAGAGGTAAGGAGTTTGTCTTGTATGCAGCCAACTCGGGTTCAATCCCCTAGCATTCCATATGGTCCCTCAAGCCCATGAGGGAGCAATTCCTAAGTGCAGAATTCAGGAGTAACCCTGATCATTGTCCCAAAACAAAACAAAAAATAGTTCTAATAAAACTAATTTAAAGGGGCTAAAGAGATAGCGTGAATGAATGGAGTTTGTCTAGCATGCAGAAGAACGGTGGTTTGAATCCCAGCATCCCATATGGTCCCCCGAGCCTGCCAGAAGCCGATTTCTTTTTTCTTTCTTCGGTTTTTGGATCACTCCCGGCAGAACTCAGGGATCAATTCCTGGCTCTACGCTCAGAAATCGCTCCTGACGGCTTGGGGGGGGACCATATGGGATGCCAGGATTCGAACCCCGACCTTCTACATGCAAGGCAAAACGCCTTATCTCCATGCTATCTCTCCAGCCCCTGCCCAGGAGCAATTTCTAAGCATAGAGCCAGAAGTAACCTTTGAAAGCTTCTGGGTGTAACCCTAAAACAAAACAAAAAAAATTAATTACTATCTGATTAATATTATTCTTGTACTTATGGTAAACAATAGGACAAGTTTACTGATATGACTTAAGTTTTAGTCAAAATTGATTTTGTGATTTTTGGCAGAAATGAGTTATGGTAGAGAGAAAAACATACTTGAAATAAAACATCATTGTGAATATCAGATTTTAGTCTTCAGTAATTTTGTTTCCTACTAGCAAATAAATCAAAACCTGAATTCTACTTTTCTGCATTATCTGGCTCTGATTCTTCAAACATCAGTGATGTTGGATTTTGGTGAATCACTGAGAACTACCCACTCTTTTTATAAAGACCATCTAGGATTGAACTTTATTTAAAAAAAACTTTATAGGGGCCGAAGAGATAGCATGGAGGTAAGGTGTTTGCCTTTCATGCAGAAGGACGGTGGTTTGAATCACGGCATCCCATGTGGTCCCCCAAGCCTGACAAAAGCGATTTCTGAGCGTAAAGCCAGGAATGATCCCTGAGTGCTGCCGGGTGTGACCCAAAAACAAAAACAAAAACAAATTTAAAAAAACTTTATATATAAAATGTTTTATATAAAAATACCATTCCAGGATTGTATGGTAGATAGGGCACTTGCCTTGCACACTGTTGACCCAGTCTTCATTCCTGGCAGAGCCAAGAGTAGCCTACAAAACCACCAATGATAGCCAAAATCAAAATAAATGCATAAATATATATAGTAATTAAATCACTAATCTAGTTTATGGCTGGACAGTCTTTTTATACATTACTATAATGTACCACACCAAAGGATCTTCAGAGATGTCTATATGGTGCATCCTAGGAAAAACTGTCATATTGCCACTGCCTGAATTTGTACCAAATGACATCAAGGAATCTCCTTCACTGCTTGCTTTCAGAATATAGGAAATGGGATTCTGATGGATTCCAATCTTTTTTTCTTTTCCCTTGACAATTTTTTGTCGTTGTTGGAAAGAAATGTATTTTATAGAGAGAACCAGAGGAAAGTAGGAGGGGTTGAGGATGGGCTAGCATAACTCTTGAGCAATTGTTGGGAACACAAAGGACAGAGAACATGACTGAAGACAAAAAAACTTCATAAGCAAAATGATAATGGCAGGTAAATAATTATGATTCTTTGTCATTATGAAATTGCTCTGAATCTAAACTTTGTCATGTATTAAATAAAAACTCCAGTTTTATTCACTGAGTAATAAAATGGCAGGTATTTTTCCAACTTTTAATTTATACCTATGTCGTCTGTATGTGTTGTATACTATACTGTTTTACTTTTACACATGACTAGAAAGTTTAAAAGTCTATTCCACAAGTCCTATATGCTTTTGTTTTCTGGACTCATCTTCAAACCCCAGATGTGAACTCTGAAGTAATGTTTCTCTCTTGAAACGTGGCATTTAACTCTCTCCATGCAGCAAGTAGACCTATTACACTGTAATAGGGGTTCTCAAGTTCAATTTACCTGGGGGCCACAGGAGGCAAAGTCAGGGTGATCCTTGAGTGCAAAGTCAGTAGTAAGCCTTGAACATTGGGGGGTGTGACCCAAAACAACTAAAAACAAAACAAAACAAAAAAAAGACTCCTCTAGGCAAGGCCACAAATTGTGTGTACAGAGGGCCACAAACGGGCCCCGCGGGCCGCGTAGTTTGAGATCCCTGTAAAATTACAGGGCTTATGTAGTCCCAATCTTCATTGTTTGGTGTCCAGATAGACTCCCATCTTAATGTGTGTTTCTGTAGAAATGCATCTGATACACATCTGATTCTATAAAATATAATCTTAAACTCTCCTCTATCATCACTTGCAGCAATTAATACAAATTTTTGCTTTATCTGACATATTTTCAGTACTAAGAGATAGAACTGCTTGGCATGGATATCGCTATGATATGAAGCAAACCAACCAAACACTATAAATGGGAAAACTCCAGGAAAATTTCCAAGGAAGAAAACTGAAGGGAAGGCCTCCAAAAGATGCTAGAGTTGACTTTCCTAAAGTCATACCCCTAATACATATGGATTGTTTACAGATGAAATTGAATAAGGCCCTGCATGTTCAGAGACACGTTTTTCCCATGCCCTTGATTATCTAGAGAAAGGAAATATCAGGGTTTTGGGTGGAGTTATGTCAGATTTTTCTGTTTGTTTTATTGGTTTTGGGGCCAAAACAAACATAATAAAGTAACCCCATGTTCTCAGGGGGTTACTCCTGGCTCTGAGTTCTTCAGGGGTCCATTCCTGCTGGTGTTCATGAGGAGGGTTTTTTTGTTTTGTTTTGTTTTGTTTTGTTTGTTTTTTGTTTTTGTTTTTTTTTTTTTGGTTTTAAACAAGAACCACCCACTACCCCCAAGAAAACTTTCTATATTTCAGGGAAAACCTCTAATTACATCCTCATTTGAGTCACCCCTCTCCATATACTGAGTCTCTACACCATGAAATCCTATTGACTTGAGATTCAAACATCTATAAAGATTTCTATAACTGGCTAATTTTATATTTGTTGTTTTCTCTTACTAATCTGATGTTTGTTTGGTTTTTTTTTTAGGCGGGAGGGTCAGAATTTACTCTTAGCTCCAGATTCAGTTTTTCTTTTGTGCTCAGTTGCTGCTTTAGATCAAAACCCTAGGTTTATCACATGCATGGCAAGCACCCACACCTCTGTACCATCTTTTCTGCCCCAATATTCATTTGCTGTGGCTGTCAAGTTTCAACAGCCCCTAGGAGAATACAGATGGGGAGTAGAAATTTCCTCTTCTCCCACCCCTGCATAAAAATGTGTTTCCTCACCTCTCAAGTAAATGATTTTCTTCAATAAAGATCTTTATTTACTCATGAACTAGAAGAGAATCCAACTGCAACAAAGACCAAATCCATCCTACTTACCAAAGCACAAGAAAAATTCTACTCAAGCTCCCAACTAGCTTTGTAAGGCCATGAAGTAAAGGAAATTTGCCCTACGTTAAATCTTATCTCACAAAAGTATGTTGTAAGAAATAGATTAAGAAAATATTTACTAACTAATGGAATGGAGAAAACAAATTGAAACAAGAAGTTGGCAACTAAAGATCTCAAAATGCTCATTTTATTATTTTTTTATGAAATCAAAATGTTTATTTAAAAAAATTTAGTAATTTTTTTATTCAAGCACCATGGTTACAAACATGTTCCTAGTTAGGTTTCAGTCATAAAATGTACATCTCCCTTCACCAGTGCAACTTTTCCCTCATCAAGGACCTTTATTTTCCTCCTCTTCCCCACTCCCACTGCCTGTCTCTTTGTGATAGACATTTTATTTTTCTCTCTCTCTCGCTATCATTGTCATGGTAGTTGTTAGTGTAGGCATTTCTCTAACTGAAACTCACCCACTCTTTGTGGTGAACTTCATAATCACGTGTTGGTCCTTCTAGCCCTCATCCTCTATTTTCTCTGGGTATTTATTTGATAACTGTCTTCTATTTTTCTTAAATCCCACAAATGTGTGAGACTATTCTGTATCTGACTCTCTCACTCTGACTCATTTGAGCTCGCATAATAGTTGCCCATGTTCCATCCATATAAAGGAAATTTTTATGACTTCATTTTTCCAAACAGCTGTGTAGTATCCCATTGTATAGGTATACCATTGTTTCTTTAGCCAGGTCATATGTTGTTGAGCTCTTTGGTTGTTTTCCGATTCTAGCTATTGTAAATAAGCTGCAATGAACATAGGAGTGCAGAGGGCATTTTTTTGTATTGCATTTTTGTGTTTTCTAGGGTATATCCCTGGTGGTAGTATTGCTGAATTATATGAGTGCTCAATTTCCAGTTTCTCAAGGACTGTCCATATTGTTTTCCAGAAAGGGCTGGACTATATGGCATTCCCACCAGTAGTGAATGAGAGTTCCTTTCTCCCCACATCCACACCAGCACTGGTTGTTCTTGTTTTGTTTTTTGAGTTTTGGGGTTTTGGGACCACACCCAGTGACACTCAGGAGTTACTCCTGGCTACGCACTCAGAAATCACTCCTGACTTGGGGGATGATATGGGATGTCAGGGGATCGAACCATGGTTCATCCTAGGCTAATGTGTGCAAGGCAGATGCCTCACCGCTTGTGCCACTGCTTCAGCCCCAGGTTGTTCTTGTTGGTTTGTTGTTGTTGTTGTTTTGTGATGTGTGCCATTCTCTGTGGTGTGAGATGATGTTTTGAATTTGCATCTCCCTGATAATTAATATTATCTGGAGCATTTTTCATGTGCCCTATTGGCCATTTATAGTTCTGGTTTGAGGAAGTGTCTGTTCATTTCTTCTCTTCATTTTTTTGGTAGGGTTGAATATTTTTTTCTTGTTAAGTTTTGTCAGTACCTTGTATATTTTAGCTATTAGCTCCTTATCTGATGGGTATAGTCTCTCCCATTCTGTGGGTGGCCTTTGTATCCTAGTTTCTAGTTTCTCTTTTTATTTTTTTGTATCCTAGTCACTGTTTTCTTTGAGGTGCAGAAGCTTCTCAGTTTAATGTAGTCTCATTTGTTTATTTCTGCTTCTACTTGTTTGGACAGTGGTGTTTCCTCCTCAAAGATACCTTTAGTCACATGTCATGGAGTTTAGCCTATATTTTCTTATATATAGACCTTATATTCTGATCTGATATCAAGGTCTTTAATCCATCTTTTTTCCTTAAAGGTTGCAATTAGTATTAATGAGTGTTTTTATTACTCCAAAATGAATTTCAGAAATCGCCCCCTAGTAGGCTCAAAGTATTCATATGGGATGCCGGGGTTTGAACCACATCAGTCCCTGGGTTGGCTGCATGCAGGCAAAAACCCAACCACTATGATATCTATCTGGCCCAAGAGCTTGACTTCTTCCTTTCTATCCTGGATGCCCTTTGATATTCTTCTTGCCTAATTGCTATGGCAAGTACTTCCAGTACTATGTTAAATAGGAATGGTGAGAAGGGGCAGCATTGTCTTGTACCAGATTTTTATCTCCACTGAGTATAATATTTGACATAGGCCGGTGGTAAATGGCCTTGACTGTGTTAGAAAAGTTCCTTCCATTCTCATCTTTTTTTGTTAGTTTGTTTTTGGGCCACACTCAGCAGTGCTCAGGGGTTACTTCTGGCTTGAGTCAGAAGTCGCTCTTAGCAGGCTCGGGGGACAATATGGGATGCTAAGGATCAAACCTCATTCATCCTAGGTTGTCTGTGCATGCAAAGCAAATGCTCTACTATGTGCTATCACTTTGGCACCCATTTCAAGCTTTGTGAGAGGTTTTTATCATAAATGGGTGTTGGACCTTATCAAATGCTTTCTCTGCATCTATATGTTATGATCATATTGTTTTTATTTTTCTTTTTGTTGATATGATGTATAGATTGATTGACTTGTTTATGTTAAACAATCCTTGCATCACTGGAATGAAACCTACTTGGTCATGATATATGATCTTCTTGATGAGGCATTGGATTCTATTTGCTAGGGTTTTGTAGAGAATCTTTGCTTCTGTATTCATATTGATCTGCAGTTCTCTATCTTTTTTTGTGGTATTTCTGCTTTTAGTAGCAAGGTGATGTTAGCTTCGTAAAAACTATTTTGGGGTTGTTTATGTTTCTTCAATTTCCTGGAAGATCCTGAAAAATATTGGTAATAGTTCCTCTTTAAAGGTTTGAAAGAATTTGTTAATGAATCTATCTGGGCTTGAACTTTTGTTTTTGAAAAGACTTTTGATTACCATTTTAATTTCCTTCATAGAGTTGGGTCTGTTGAGATATGGTAGATCATTTTGGTTTAACTGTGGGAGATTATAAGATTCCAAGGATTTATCCATTTCTTCCAGATTCTCTTGTTTATGACATAGATAGAACTTCTCAAAGTAGTCTCTGATTACTCTTTGAGTTTCTGTAGTATCTGTAGTAATCTCCACATTTTTCATCTCTAATTGGTTTATTAAGTTTTTCTCTCTCCTTTTTGTGAGTTTTGCTAGTGGTTTATGAATCTTGTTTATTTTTCAAAGAACCAACTCATGTGGCCAGAACAATAGTGCAGCAGTAGGACATTTGCTTTGCATGCTGCTGACCCAGGACAGATCTCAGTTAGATCTCCATTGTCCCATATGGTCCCCCCACACCAGGAGCGATTTCTGAGTGCATATCCAGGAGTAATCTCTTGAGTTGTCAACGGGTGTGGCCCAAAAACAAAAAAAAAATTTTTTTTCAATCCAGTTAATTTTGACTCTAAACTTCATTATTTCTGTCTTCATATTTTTTGGCCTCTCTTTGTTTATTGCTTTTCAATTTTATAACCTGTGTCATTACATAATTTATGTAAGCTTTTTTTTTCTCCTGATGAATGCTTGTAAAGCTATAACTTTTCCTCTTAGTACAGCTTTTTCTGTGTCCCACAAATTCTGATAATTTGTGTCTTTGTTCTCATTTGTTTCCAAGAATTTTTTATTTCCTCTTGTATTTTATCTCTAAATCACTGATTGTTCAGTAGCAAACTATTTAATTTCCAGGTATTAAAGTTTTTAATTCTGTATCTGTTTGTAATTTATTTCTAATTTTAGTGCACTATGATTTGAATAAGGTATTCTGTTAAGTATATGGCAGCTTTCATAATATTTCTCCTCAATATTCATTTTCCTTCCTGCTTTCCCACCTACATCCTTCAAGAGGGGAGGTGCTTTGTTCAGATCCTAATAAATAGGTGATTAGCTGGGAAGTCAGGGTTCTTTGGGACAGTCGGCTGGTGGGCTCCTGATTTGTGGAAGCTACTTGCAGGTTGACAAAGGATGCCAATCGACTGCCCTAAAGGACCCTGACTTCCCAGCTAATCACCTATTTATTAGGATCTGAACAATGCCCCTCCCCCCCTTGAAGGACGTAGGTGGGAAAGCAGACAGGGAAATGAATATTGAGGAGAAAATATTATGAAAGCTGCCATATACTTAAAAATATTCGATATATGGGGACCGGTGAGGTGGCGCTAGAGGTAAGGTGTCTGCCTTGCAAGCACTAGCCAAGGAAGGACCATAGTTGATTTCCCAGTGTCCCATATGGTCCCCCAAGCCAGGGGCAATTTCTGAGCGCTTAGCCAGGAGTAACCCTGAGCATCAAATGGGTGTGGCCCAAAAAAAACAAAAAAAAATATTCCATATAATTTCTATATTTGTTTTATGGAAATAAGTTTTATGGGTCAGTCTATGGTCTATTATGAAGAATGACCTAGGTGCATTAGAGAAGAATGTGTATCCAGTTTTCTGGAATGGAAATACCTATATAAATGTACTAAATCTCTCTCTTCTATTTCTCCTTCCAGAGCCAGTAGATTCTTGTAAAGGCTTTAGTCTGGTGTCCTATCAAGGGGTGAAAGGGCAGTGTTGAAATCGCCCCACTATTATTGTGTTGTAAAATTACTGATGTCTTCCTTCAATTGTCACAATTGTTTTAAATGTTTTTCTGGTCCCTCTTTGGGTGTGTATGCTTAGGACTATGATTTCTTCATGTTGTACATATCCCTTGATTATGACAAATGCTTCATCTCTGTCCCTTATAAATTGTTTAAGTGTAAAGACTGTCATCTGGTATCAGTATGGCCACTTCAGCCTTTTTAAGGTACTGTTTGCTTGAATATTTGTCCTCCAACCTTTGATTTTGAGTCTATGTTTGTTCTGACTATTCAGAAGTGTTTCTTCTAGGCAGCAGAACATTGGATTCAGCTTTCTGATCCATTTTGCCACTCTGTGTCTTTTAACTAGTGCGTTGAGTTTTTTATCCATGAAGCTATGTATCCCTCCTTCAAACTTGAATGTCAGTCTGGCTGGGTGAAGTACTCTTGGTGAAGCATTCATTTTGTTGTATTGTCACTACTGTACCACCACTGCCTCTGGCCTTGAGGGTTTTTTGTGACAGGTCTGCTGTAAATGTTAAGAGTGCTATTTTGAATATAATGTCCCTCTTTGATCTTGGCTGCTTTCAGTAGTCTATCCCTGTGAGATTTGTCATTGTGACTAGGATGTGTCTGGGGTACTTTTCTTTGGATCTATTTGAGCTGGTACTCTTTGAGCATGCAGGATTTGGTTGCATAAACTAGCTCTGGGAGTTTCTCTGTGATGATGTCCTTAAATATTGATTCTTCATGGGTATTTTCTTCCTGGGTCTCTGGAACTCAATGACTCATACTGTTTCTGTTTATTTTATCACAGACTTCTGTTTTCATTTGTTCACATATTTTTGAGGATTTTTTCCATTGTCTTATCATTTGCTTTTAGGCTCTTTTCCAGTCTCTTCTGTTGTATGGAGTTGTTGTGTATCTCATCTTCCAGCTCAATGATTCTGTCCTCAGTAGCTGTTACTCTGTTGGAGAGACTTTCCAATAAGGTTTCATTTCACTTACCAAGTTTTTAACTCCTGTTATTTCAGTTTAGAGTTTTTGCATTTCTATTCTCTTGATTTTCATATTCTCTTGATTCTTTTATGGTTTTTAACTCCTGTTATTTCAGTTTGGAGTTTTTGCATTTCTATTCTCTTGATTTTCATATTCTCTTGATTCTTTTATGGTTTATTCAGTTCATTCCATGCTTTTTTTTTTTTTTTTTTTGAGGTTCTATGAGGATCCTCCATATTCTTCTCTAAATTCTTTATCTGAGAGTCTAAATAGGAGGTTGGTAATTTGGGTCATCAGAGTTGCCATCTTCATTCTCAAAGCATGGTGGAAGCCTTTACATAGTTTTTTCATTGTCACCACTTAGAATGGTGTTTTCTGCATGTTGGTTCTAGTGTTCATTAAGCCATAGCTGTGGAGCCATAACAGACACCACTCGGCAGATCAGTGCAGCATCTACTCATCCACATTCATGTACCTGCTGTTGGTGAAGAACAGTCTCCGCGTTCAGGGCAGACTCCACTCATATGCATTGATGTGCCATGCTCCCACTGGTGAGGGAGAGGGCTCTGCTCTTTGGGGTGATGTGAGTCCAATTACCACTGACAGGTGAGGGCTTCACTTCTCCATTTTAAAACATGACAGAACTAAAATAGCTTTTCTGGCCTTTCATGAGAAGTAGTCTGAAAAGTAAGATTCTGTGATCTATTGAAGAAAATGTCAATAATCTCTGTATTATAACTTTAGAGGCTTTGCTATGATCATATTTTAGGAACATTTATGTTTTTGTAAAGCACATGAGCCACAGTTTAGTAATATATATGTATATTCATGTACATATAAAGATTGGATTTGAAACTAAAAAAGACTTTATTCATTCATTTTTTTTCTTTTTCGCCCCCCCCCCTTTTTTTGGCCACACCTGGTGATGCTCAGGGGTTACTCCTGGTTCTGTGCTGAGAAATTGCTCCTGGCTCAGGGGAACATATGGGATGCCGGGAATCAAATCACTGTCAGTCCTGAGTTGTCTGCGTGCAAGGCAAATGCCCTATCTCTGTGCTCTCACTTCAGCCCCTAATTTCTTTTTTTTTTATTCACTGAGGCCAGAAGCTACTTATTAGTGCATAAAGGATTCTAGAGAGTACCATGAGTAAAGTGTTTGCCTTACATGCAACCAACCAAATTCAATACCCTGAATCACATATGGTTCCTTGAGTTGCACCAAGAATGATTCCTAGGCACAAATTCAGGAGTAATAATCCCTGAGCACAACTGTGCTTAGCCCCTTTCCATCAAAATAAAAAATACAAAGACTGGGGCCAGAGCGGTGGTGCAAGTGGTAGGGTGTTTGCCTTGCACGCGCTACTTAGGATAGACCATGGTTCAATCCCGTGGTGCCCCATATGGTCCCCCAAGCCTGGAGTGATTTCTGAGCATGTAGCCAGGAGTAACTTCTGAGCATCACTGGGTGACGGCCCCAAAACAAAACAAAAATACGAAGATTAAAAGAAGTGATAGTGTAGACTGCCAAGCACCTAGCTAAAAAAACCCTCAGAAAATAATTTCTGGGGTGGAGCTATAGAAAATCAGGTAGGGCATTTGCTTAGCATGTAGACAGCCTGAGTTTAATCTATGTTGCCCCATATGGTTATTTCTCAGAACCTACCAGTAGTGCTCCCCTGAGTGAAGGGCCAGAGAAGTAAGCCCTGAGCACTGCTAGGTGTTGCACATAAACCAAAAATAAAGGGAAAAAATGAAAGGAAGGTCTTTTTGTAAAGTTGGTTTTTGGGATAGGGAAGCCTGTGCCCCCAAGGTTACCTGGTCATCCCCTGACTTCCACAGCCATTAGAGTGGGAGGTCCTGTGAGACAGTGATCGCACTGAGAAGCAGAAAACAACAAAGTGGAGAAACCCACACCAATAGTCCCATCCACAGCCCCCCTTTTTCTTCCTAGTTGTGTGAACATTGCCCTTTTATCCGGTGCTCTCCAGCTCTCAAGACAAACTCTGACAGGGAAGTTTCCTTTTCCTAATTTCTATCATTAGCAGAAACTAAATTGGATTGAAATTTCTGAGAGCAAAAGGGGAAACTATAATGTTCTCATGCTAGACTTGTTCCAATTAGACTTTTTCAACATAAATTGTGACAAATAATTGAAACTCTTCCTTAGACTTCATTTTGAACAAGACAAATGGGGAAAAGGACTCTGGATCTTCCTGTAGAAAAAGTTCAGCTGTGGTTTCTTTTTTTTTTTTTTCTTTTCTTTTCTTTTTTTTTTTTTTTTTTTTTTTGGTTTTTGGGCCACACCCGGCGGGTGCTCAGGGGTGACTCCTGGCTGTCTGCTCAGAAGTAGCTCCTGGCAGGCACGGGGGACCATATGGGACACCAGGATTCGAACCAACCACCTTAGGTCCTGGATCGGCTGCTTGCAAGGCAAACGCCGCTGTGCTATCTCTCCGACAGCTGTGGTTTCTTATTCAGGATGTCAAAAAGAAAATAGATAGTGAGCCAGGTCTTAAAAGTTGAGTTTAATTTCTTCAAGTCAAAGAGACATAGACTTTCCGGCGGGGCGGGGAGGGGGGTGGACGGAACAGAACCACTATTGGTCCAGATGACTCAGGGTAGACTCAAACTAGAGCTGGGGGTACTTTGGGGTTTTTCTTTCTGGTGAGGCCAAAAAGCCACTTGGTCTCTGAAGTGAGAAACTGGCAGGCCAGGTGGCAAAATTCCTAAGATTCAGAGTTTTCCCACTCTGAGTTGGGGAGTGAGAACTGGCCAGGATTTTAAAATAAATCTTTTCTTCTCACCTTTCAGCTCAGCCCAAATAAGCTTGGCAGCTATTAAAGTAGCAAACCTCCAGGGCCAAAAAGAGACCTTGGCATTGGTTGCTCACTGACAAAGGTTAACAAAATATACATGATAACATAATAGGATAGAAACATATTTATCATTAAATGTAAATGGGAAACTAAAGACAAAAGCCCTGACACAATTTTTTACTACAAAATAGCAATTTGTAATCTCTCAGGATTCCTAAAACTGTGCCTAGCCTTTCAGAATCCTTTTTGCAAAATGGTGATTATATGACCTTGAGAGGGAGTTGGTTGGTTCACTCTTAGGGAAAAGTTACAGTTGAAAATCTGGACTGAAATTTTTGATAGAGTTGAAGAAAACTTTGGTAAAAAAGCATTAAATAATGCTGATTTTGTAACATTTTTGCCAAAATAATATGAGAATTTCACTTAAAAATTGTCTTTATGGGGCCAGAGAGATAGCATGGAGGTAAGGTGTTTGCCTTGCATGCGGAAGGTTGGTAGTTCGAATCCTGGCATTTCATATGGTCCCCTGAACCTGCCAGGAGCCATTTCTGAGCGTAGAGCCAGGAGGTACCATGGTTCCCCCTCCCCCCCCCCCCCCCCCCCCCCCCCCCCCCCCCCCCCCCCCCCCCCCCCCCCCCCCCCCCCCCCCCCCCCCCCCCCCCCCCCCCCCCCCCCCCCCCCCCCCCCCCCCCCCCCCGTACCTGCCAGGAGCTATTTCTGAGCAGATAGCCAGGAGTAACCCCTGAGGGCCACTGGGTGTGGCCCAAAAACAAAAACAAACAAAAAAATTTGTCTTCATGGACAAACACTGTTGCCATACCTACACAGGACCAGCTTCATAGACTCATTCTGTTTTCAAAAGAGATGTAAACTAAGCTGTGAAAAATCATAGTTACACTGGACTCCCAGCTGAAATTTGGCAATCTTGGGAGGAGAGAATAGGGCTCCTCCCTACCCTACCCTGCTGAAGCCAGGCCTGCTGCATTCATTACCCATAATTACTACTTTGCCTATGGCCTTGCTTCACTACTCCTCTATGATTCTCTGCAGAAACACCAATCTGACTTAAGTCTAGGGATGTTAATATCTAATTAGCTCATAGTGAGCTAATATCACCACAAGAATTTTGGAGTAAGTACAGGCACCCTCTCCCACAACCCCACATTCTCATATTTCTGGGTGACCTGGCAGCTCAAAACACACCGGACAAAAAGTTGCAATTTCATAATAGTGCTTTGAGTTTCTGAACCACACAACAGTATTTGTGGTAACACAAGTTCATTTGTTTGATACTGTCACCCCCACAGGAACACAACAATTTAAAAGCCAATGTGCAGCTGAACTCATTGTTCAGAAACAAAGGAACCGGCATGCTATATGGTCCCCCTGAGCCTGTCAGGAGTGATTTCTGAGCTCAGAGACAGGAGTAACCCCTGAGCACAGCTGGGTGTGGCCCCCAAAAACCGAAGGGGGGAAAAAAATAGTTCGGCCTCAGGGCCACCTAGAGAAAATACAGAAATGGTTCATGGGTCCTACCTCCTGTCTGCTGCTCACTTTATCAAGATATATTGCCTCAAAGCCACACATTTCTAAAAGCTTGGGGTACAGTATTGATACTTGTCTAAGTTCTTGTGTTTTCTTCTTTCCAAACAAAATATAATAGAATTAATTATTTAAACCTTAACTGAAATCTGTTTACGTGCATTGGGGACCTGAGAGGTGGCACTAGAGATAAGGTGTCTGCCTTGCAAGCGCTAGCCAAGGAAGGACCGTGGTTCTATCCCCCGGTGTCCCATATGGTCCCCCCAAGCCAGGGGCAATTTCTGAGCACTTAGCCAGGAGTAACCCCTGAGCATCAAACGGGTGTGCTCCCCCCCCCAAAAAAAAAAGAAATCTGTTTACATTACTTACCACTCAGACTTCATTGCATTTTAAGTAAAGAAAAAAATTTTTGACAAATATTTAACAAATATGGATACCTAGCCTGGGAGAAGCAGATCTGGCAGAGGGCTACAGGAGGGTGAGGAGGACCATAGCTGTGCCGAAAATCCTGATTTTACTGACAGTGGTAATAGAATCTGCATTGCTAACCTAATGGTACTATGAACAAAGATCAAACTGAGGCACGTTCCACTCTTTGCACTTTCCACTCTATCCAGAAATAGCACCCTTAATGGAAATTTGACAGAGTAATCCTGAACTGTGTCCAATGAAAACTAGACATGCTTTTAATGCTGGAAAGAGACCTCATACATTCAGAAGAGGCAGCTGGATGTCATAATCTTTTTTTTTGGGGGGGGGGGAGGTGTCACACCTGGCAGAGCTCAGGAGTTACTCCTGGCTCTACGCTCAGAAATTGCTCCTGACAGGCTCAGGGGACCATATGGGATGTAGGTTTCGAACCACTGTCCTGCATGCAAGGCAAACGCCTTACCTCCATGCAATCTCTCCCTAGCCCCTGGATGTCATAATCTTGAGATGGGCACCAGTGCATGAAAGATCACGTCAAACCAGATCAATGTTTATGTAGTTGGATAAACCTGGAGTTCACTCCTCAGAGACTATGCTTTTCTGATATGGTTAGGATAAATTCCTTTGACTTCAAAGAAGGTTCTTTTTTTTTCCTCCACTAAGTCTCATTTCCAAGAGCCTAATATAGTGAATTCATATATATAAAGTAACTTGTCTGACCTTCTGGTTTTACCCAGTAGAGACTGACTAAATATTAGCAAATTTGGGGCTTAGTTTAGCACTTGCTATTAATATTACTATTATTTTGTGCTATTAAAGATGTCTTTGACTTGCTCTCCACACAGAAAATCATAATGCAAAATATACTTGTTTACCTTAGGCATATCTTCAGAAGTGCAATATACTGATCAATATACATTGATTGGTGCTATGCTTTCATACTTTGACATGCATAAAATAGGCTAATAATATAAACTTAAGAAAGTTTAGAGAACATTAAAAATCTCATGTTTTAATTATGTATAAAAGGTGTACTGTTGGTCAAAGAGAGCACAGTGGATTAAGGACTTTGCCTTTCATATGACTGATCAGGACTCAACCATAACCGCCCCACACTGCCAGGATTGATCCCTGAGTACAGAGCTGAGAGTAAGCCCTGAGCACTAGCACTACTGCATGTAGCCCCACTCAACCTCCACTACAAAACTTGTATATTATTTCTCAAGATTTAGTGAAAATTCATACTCAGATTACAGGCCAAGTTGTGTGTGCATATGTGTGTGCTGAACACAATAATGTTTGTAAATGAAAGGTTAGATTTCAGTTCTAAATAATGAGCACAAAAAGAGTATTCACTAAACGGGTTGGGACAGAAGGTACTCAAGAACTCTTACTTTCAGCTCAATTTTGTTACAATACCAAAAACTAAAATAAATAAATAAAATAAAACAGTTTAAAAACAAAAACAAATCATAGTAGTCAAACAAAGTACATTTCTGGGGGAGTCTTCTCTGGGCCACATTTAGACTCATGAAATAGTTAACATTTATTGAATGTTTAATTATATGAAACAGGTGCTGTATTATTCACCTGCCATAGGCTGTTTGTCACTAGATATCTTATCATCCCCTTTGTAATAAAACTCAGCTTTGAGCTCACCATGTTGTTTTTTAGAATACAGGTTTTATTTTCTAGTGATTCACAGGGAGGTAAGTAACTTTCTACCCACTAATGACAACTGGATCATTAAGTACTGTTCCTGGACAGTGGAAAAGAGAGAATGAGCGAGAGAGAGAAAGAGAGTGAGAGACAGAGACAGAGAAAGACAGTGAGAGCTCTAGTGCTTCTCTGACTTCTTCCAAGTAGTTTGGCAATTACAAAGTATCTCATTACTCTCAGGAAGCATCCCTTGCAGCTATGTGTTGCCAACAGACTAAATTCTCCCTGGTAGATGTAAGCAAAAATGCTACTTGAACACTCCTGGAAACTTGTCTTCAAAGGGAGAGAAATCACGGTTTTCACTTTTCGTCTCTTAGCTAGAAGCTTCGGCAGACTTTGCCTATGAAAGTTCTTTGAAGACTTTTGATGTTTTCAGGTTCTACCCCATTGGAGAATATTAGCCACAAAAGATGAAAAACTGTCCCATCATTTGAAATCTGTTTTTTGTTGTTGTTGTTGTTGTTGTTATTCTGTTTCTTATACTAAACGAATTGCTAATAGGTACACCCTGCTGCTTCTGAGGAGAGATTCAGAATAGCAGAGGCTATTTCTGACTCTGTGTTCAGGAGGAATGCCCCACTGGTGCTTGGTGGTGGTCATGTGTGGGTCTGAGGTTTTGAACCAGGATTGTTGTGATGGTACATGCAAGAAGTGAATAGCTGCACCTCTCTAAAAGTCTGTATCATGCCATATGGTGATGGAGAGATGTCAAAGGATTCTGTGTGTCCACCTTGTCCAATTTCCTCTCTTATATACCATTAACAACAAACATGCAGAGGTCAAAGCTGCCAGGAGGCCCATTTTCCAGAGCTCACCATTTTCATTTCCACTTTGCCCTATGGATGTGCTTGGCAACTTCGATGTCCTTGCAAGATTTAACTTGCCCGCCTACCTTTGAAAGGATTACTTAGCAACTATTCCTCACTAAGTCTCCTTCAGGACTTACTTTCTAAGCTCCTCCCACAGTTGCGCAAGCTCTAATTCTTGTCTAAGTCCCTTGTCTAAATCACTGGCATAGTGGTTTTCTTTTCTCATTAAACTTCCTGCATTCTTAAGCAATAACATACCTCTCTCCTTTCAGTCAAACATATTATCCTGTTTGTATCCCAGCCTACCTGCTCAAGCTAGAGTTTAACCATGACATCTATTACTCATATCTACTGGTATTCTTTTGATGTTATTGCTATTTGCTCATTTGCTTTGGGAGGAAGGCTCACTCCTAGTAGTGCTGGGGCCATCTCATGCTGGGCATTAAACCCAGGGCTCACACATGCAAACCATGTATTCCATCTCTGAGCCATCTCTCAAACTCTTCTTAAATTTCCATTCCTTCTTGAGTTAGTGCTTTTATGTTAAAAGTTGATTATGCTGCTAAGAAGACAAAAATATCATTATGGAGAGATAGCATAGCAGTAGGGCATTTGCCTTGCACGTGGCTTACCCAGGATGGACCTGGATTTGATTCCCAGCATCCCGTATGGTTTCCAGAGACTGCCAGGAGGGATTTCTGAGCACAGAGCTAGGAATAAACCCTGAGCACCACCAGGTGTGCCCCCCCCTCAAGAAAACCACTACCAGCAACAAAACATGTCTACAGAAGTCAAAAATATTATCAATATACAAATGGAGTTTGGTTAATAACTTGGGAAAGAATTACTCCAAAGCAAAACCTGTGGTTAGGTAACCCTCCAAAGGGCCTATTTGGGGGGGTTTGTTCAAAGTGTAAAAATTGAGGGGCCTGAGTGATAGCATTAGCAAGTAAGGCTTTGCCTTGCAAGCAGCCAATATAGGTTTCATCCCTGGCATCCAATACGGTACTTCAAGACTGCCGGAATCAATTTCTGAACACAGAGACACAAGTAATCTCTGAGCACTACTGGGTATGCCCCCCTCCCAAATAAATCAATGTAAGAGCTGAGGAAAAAAATAAATGCTATGCCCTACCAAAGTAGAGGCTTAAATCCTTTGCTACAAGCTGTTCTCTGTGTGTATCTCTGTATGTACACACAAACTACTAAAAAATAAAAAGTTTAAAAGACATTAGGAAAGGTGATTGGGGAGAAGGTCGGGAAAAACAAAGACATTAGGGACTGGAGAGATAGTATGGTGGACAAGGTGCTTGCCTTGCATGTGGCCAAAAAGGCTTTTATTCACTACACCCCATATGATGTATGTATTCACCAAGAGTGATCTCTGAGTAATGAGCTAGGAGTAAATCTGGTTTACTTCTTTTGAGTGTGGTCCGAAAACAAAACAAACAGAAAAGGTTTTAATTCTCAAGATTTCTATTATATTATCCTGGAGTCAAGAGTAGCAGAACAGGGCTTCCTGATTCCCGCAGAAGACTGCTGAGGAAGACTCCAGCCAACTTAATCCCATCAAGGTTCATCTGATAGGTTCGCCAGCCAGGAAATGGCACTGCTTTGTTCCAAGGCCGTGGGCATCTCCTAGCCCAGGAACCCCAACATGACACACAGTAAGAGCTCCACTATAAGTGTGTCAATGGGGAAACAATAGAGGACAACAGCATGTATAAAGAATGAAGATGGCAGCTCTGATGACCCATAAAGTACCAACTACATTGTCAACCTCTCAGACAAGGAGTTTAGAGTAGTAATATGGAGGATGCTCATAGAATTCAAAGAAAGAATAGATCAGGGGCAGGAGAGATAGCACGGTGGCATTTGCCTTGCAAGCAGCTGACCCAAGACCTAAGGTGGTTGATTCGAATCCTGGTGTCCCATATGTTCCCCTGTGCCTGCCAGGAGCTATTTCTGAGCAGATAGCCAGGAGTAATCCCTGAGTACTGCTGAGTCTGGCCCCAAAACGAAAGAAAGAAAGAAAGAAAGAAAGAAAGAAAGAAAGAAAGAAAGAAAGAAAGAAAGAAAGAAAGAAAGAAAGAAAGAAAGGAAGGAAGGAAGGAAGGAAGGAAGGAAGGAAGAAAGAAAGAGAGGGAGGGAGGGAGGAAGGAAGGAAGAAAGAAAAGAAAGGACAGAAGGAAAGAAAGAAAGAAAGAAAGACAGAAAGAAAGAAAGAAAGACAGAAAGGAGGGAGGGAGGGAGGGAGGGAGGGAGGGAGGGAGGGACGGAGGGAAGGAAGGAAGGAAGGAAGGAAGAAAGAAAGAAAGAAAGAAAGAAAGAAAGAAAGAAAGAAAGAAAGAAAGAAAGAAAAAGAAAAGAAAGAAAGAAAAAGAAAGAAAGAGAGGAAGGAAGGAAGAAAGAAAGAGAGGGAGGGAGGGAGGAAGAAAGGAAGGAAAGAAAGAAAGAAACAAAGAATAGATCAAGCTGAAGAGAACACAATCAGAAAACTCCAAACTGAAATAACCACTAAAAAACTCAGACGAAATGGAAAACTCAATGGAAAGCCTCTCAAACAGAGCAATAGCAGCTGAGGACAGAATCAGCGAGCTGGAAGATGAAATGCAGAACGACTCATTACAGCAGAAGAGACTGGAAAAGAACCTTAAAGTAAATGATCAGACAATGGAAAAAAATACTGAAAGAATGTGAACAGATGAAAATAGAAGTCTTTGTCAAGTTCAACAAAAACAACATAAGAATCATTGGAGTCACAGTGACCCAAGAAGAAAATTTCTAAGAAGAATCAATAGTTAAGGACATCATCACAGAGAAACTCCCAGAAATAAAGACAACATGCAACCAAATCCTGAATGCCTGAAGATTACCAGCTAAAAGAGACCTGAAGAAAAGCACTCCAAAACACATCCTAGTCATAATGGCAAATCCCACAGATAGGGACAGAATACTGAAAGCAGCAAGATCAAAAAGGGAAATTGCATTCAAAGGAGCATCCTTAAATTTTGCAGTAGACCTGTCACAAGAAACGCTCAAGGCCTGAAGGCAGTGGTAGAATACAGTGACAAAACTTAAGAAATGAATGCTTCGCATAGAATACTGCACCCAGCCAGACTGACTTTCAGGTTTGAAGGAAGTATACATAGCTTCCGGAATAAACAGCATCTCAGAAACTTTATAGACTCAAAAGCAGCCTTAAAAGTAAAAACTAAGGGCCAGAGAGATAACATGAAGGTAAGGCATTTGCTTTTCATGCAGAAGGTCGGTGGTTCAAATTCCGACATCCCATCTGGTTCCCCGTGCCTGCCAGGGGCAATTTCTGAGCTTAGAGCCAGGAGTAACCCCTGAGCACTGCAGGGTGTGACCCAAAAACCAAAAAGAAAAACTGAAAGGGGGCCCGGAGAGATAGCACAGCGGTGTTTGCCTTGCAAGCAGCCGATCCAGAACCTAAGGTGGTTGGTTCGAATCCTGGTGTCCCATATGGTCCCCCGTGCCTGCCAGGAGCTATTTCTGAGCAGACAGCCAGGAATAACCCCTGAGCAATGCCAGGTGTGGCCCAAAAACAAACAAACAAACAAAAAAACTGAAAGGTCTACTTTAAGACAAGACAGACCAACAGACACAACAAACTTCTACACAAAGATGGCCCCAAATCCCATGACAGTTATCTCAACATCAATGGACTAAATGCACCAGTTAAGAGACACAGAGTGCAATATGGATCAAAAAGTTGAAGCCAGTATTCTATTGCCTACAAGAAATACATCTAATAGACAGAAAAAAAACATAAACTTAAAATAAAAGGCTGTAGGAAAATCATCCAAGCAAACAGCTCCCTTAAAAACTAGATTGGCTATATTAATATCAGATGACACAAATTTTAGACTCAGAAAAGTTATAAGGGACAAAGATGGCCATTTCATATTAATCAAAGGATATGTACAGCAGGAAGAAATCAATCTCATAAGCATATGCACACCTAATGAGGGACAAGGAAAATATTTCATACAATTGTTGACAAACCTGAAGGAAGGCATCAATATCAACACAATAATATTAAGAGAACTCAAAACTGCCCTGTCACCCCTTGATAGGTCAACAAGGCTGAAACACAACAAGAATATACTAGTTCTAAAAAGAAAAATGGAAGAGAGAAAAACTTTAACACCTGGAATTAAACAGCACACAACTGAACAACCAGTGGGTCAGAGATAAAATCAAAGATAAAATCAAAAAGGAAATCAAAACATTTCTAGAACCAAATGGCAGTGAAGAAATATCAGAAATTATGGGACACAGCAAAAGCCATACTAAGAGGAAAATTTATAGCTTTGCAAGCACACATCAGAAGGGAAGCGACCGGGGCCAGAGAGATAGCATGGAGGTAAGGCGTTTGCCTTTCATGCAGGAGGTCATCGGTTCGAATCCCGGCGTCCCATATGGTCCCCCGTGCCTGCCAGGAGCAATTTCTGAGCCTGGAGCCAGGAATAACCCCTGAGCACTGCCGGGTGTGACCCAAAAAGAAGGGAAGCGACCTACATAGTTTAATGGCACAGCTTTTAAAATTAGAACATGATCAACAAAAGTAACACAAAACTAGAAAATGATCAACAAAAGTAACACAAAAGAAGGAAATCACAAAGTTTAGAGCAGAAATCAATGAAATGGAAATTAAAAAATAAATTCGAAAAATCAACAAAAGCAAAAGTTAGTTCTTTGAAAAAAATAAGATTGATAAACCACTAGCAAAACTCACAAAGAAACAGAGAAACTTAATAAACTGGATTAGAAATGAAAAGGGTGAGATCACTATCTGCAGAGATTCAAAAGGTAACCAGAAACTATTTTGAAAAACTCTGTGCCACAAAACATGAGAACTTGGAAGAAATGTATAAATTCTTGGAATCTTATAACCTTCCACGGTTAATGCAGGATGATCTAGCATGTCTAAATAGACCCATCACTAATGAGGAAATTAAAAGAGTAATCAAAAGTCTCCCCAAAAACAAAAGCCCAGGCCCAGATGGATTCAATAATGAATTCTTTCAAATCTTTCTAGATGAACTACTACCAACACTTTTCACACTCTTTTATGAAATTGAAAAAAGAACACTCCCAAATAGTTTTTAATGAAGCTAAAATTATCCTGATATAAAAACCAGACAGAGATGTTGCAAGAAAAGAAAACTACAGACCAATATCCCTGATGAATACAGATGCAAAGATTCTCAACTAATTTCTGGCAAATAGGATCCAATGCCTCATCAAGAAGGCTATAGAACGACCAAGTAGGATTCATTCCAGGAATGCAAGGACGGTTTAACATACATAAATCAATCAACATAATACACCATATCAACAAAAAGAAAAATAAAAAACATATGGTTATATCAATTGATACCGAGGAAACATTTGATAAGATCCAACACCCATTCTTGATAAAAAAAAAAAAACTCTCATAAAGATGGAATGGAAAGAACTTTTCTTAATATAGTCAAGACCAGAAACAACATGCCAATGGCAAATATTGTTTTTAATAGTGATAAAAGCCTTTCCTCTAAAATCTGGTACAAGACAAAGCTGCCCTCTCTCACCACTTTTATTCAATAGATTGCTAGAAGATCTTGCCATAGCAATTAGGCAAGAAAACTATATTAAGAGCAATCAGAAAGGAAAGGAAAAAGTCAAGCTTTCACTATTTGTAGATGATATAATACTATATTTAGAAAACCCTAAAGACTCTGCCAAAAAGCTTCTAGATAAATATATCAAAGTGGCAGGCTACAAACTTAAAATGCAAAAATTAATGGCCTTCTTATACACCAATAATGATAGAGAAGAAAAGGACATTAAAAAAACAACCTCAAAAAAAAACAAAACAAAACAAAACAAAAAAAAAACTCATTCACATTAGTGTTACATAAACTCAAATATCTTGGAGTCAACTTAACTAAAGAGGTGAAGGACCTATTCAAAGAAAACTACAAAACCCTGCTTAAAGAAATAAAAGAGGACACAGGAAATGGAGGCACATACCCTGTTCATGGATTGGCAGGATTAACATTATTAACTTGGCAATATTCCCCATAGCATTGTACAGATTTAACGCAATCCCTCTAAGGATACCCATGCCATTCTTCAAAGAAATGGATCAAACACTCCTGAAATTCATTTGGAACAATAGACACCAACGAATATCTAGAGCAACTGTTGGGAAAAGGAATATGGAAGGCTTCACTTTCCCAAATTTTAAATTGTATAACAAAGCTATAATAATTAAAACAGCATGGTATTGGAATAAAGACAGACCCTCAGATCAGTGAAATAGACTTGAGTATTCAGAGAATGTGCCCCAGATATACAATCAACTAATCTTTGAGAAAGGGTGAATAAATGCAAAATGGGGCAAGGAAAGCCTCTTCAACAAGTGGTGGAGCAACTGGTCAGCCACTTGCAAAAAAGCAAACTCAGATTTCCATCTAACACCATGAACAAAGGTCAAACCCAAATGGATTAAAGACCTTGATATCAGACCCAAAACCATAAGGTATATAGAACAACACATAGGTAAAATACTCTATAATATCGAAACTAAAACCATCTTCAAGGCGGAAACAGCACTCTCCATAGAAGTGGAAACAGAGATAAATAGATGGGACTATATTAATCTGAAAAGCTTCTGCACCTCAATGGGAATAGTGCCTAGTATACAAAAGCCACCCACAGAATGAGAGAAACTATTCACCCAATACCTGTCAGACAAGGGGCTAATATAAAAGATATAAAAGTTACTGACAGAACTTTTTTTAATATCTTAATTTAAACACCTTGATTATAAGTATGATTGTAGTTGGGTTTCTGTCATGTAAAGAACACAACTTTTCACCAGTACAACTTTCCCATCACCAATGTCCCAAATCTCACTCCTCCCCATCCCATCCTGCCTGTACTCTAGACAAGCTTTTTACTTCCCTCATTTATTCAATTGTTATGATAGTTCTCAGTGTAGTTATTTCTATAACTGCACTCACCACTCAGTGGTGAGCTTCATGTCATAAGCTGCATCTTCCTGCTCTCCTCTCTTTTGTCTCTGAGAATTACTGGGAAAATGTCTTTTATTTTTCTTAAACCCCATAGATGAGTGAGACTATTCCAGGGGTGGCGAGCAAGTTTGATACAAAGAGTCAACATTTTAAACTGTGAGAGTCAGAGAGCCACACCATGCAGTGACCTGCCAAAACAGACAAACACTCACACAAAAGCATATAATTTTAACAATAATATATTAAGCACATATTGCATTTTGCCATTTTGAGTGAGGGTAAAAATCCTGCAGTGATGGTGAGGGTGTGCTGCATCCTCCACACTAAGACCTAACGGCAAGATGTGACACAACATGTGACACATGGGTCCCCCTGCTTGCTAGCCCATGCAGTTGTTTCAGAGGGATGGGAAATGGAATGACGCAGCCTGAGGGTGGGTTACACACTCGGAGATCTCTCCTTAGAGGTCCCTCCTCAGAAGCAGCATAAAAAATCCAAACTTGGCAAAGAGCCACAGTATACAAAATAATGATAAGAGGCAAAGAGCCACATTCATTTTGGCCAGGAGCCACAAGTTTGCCTTCCCTGGACTGTTCTGTGTCTATCTCTCT